>NW_025961304.1:0-270471 GCF_023159225.1 Perognathus longimembris pacificus | reverse complement strand
AATTACAGAAGACATTGCTCTGGTTCTGACTCTGCAGGAATGGTACCCGTCATGTCTCACCAACACTTGACAGTGGCTCAGTCTCAGCAACAGTTTGACAAAAGTAGAACCTCACCACTAGGTGACTGACACCAGTAGAGTCACATCAGTAATCAATAACAGTTCAGTCTCACTCATAGTTTTGTGTGTCTTAGGACTGGAGTTAAGATTGCCACAGAAATGAAATCAACTATGAGACATATTCATGTGTATAACTGTAAGTGGTTACATTCACATAAACAATTATTTAACATGTACATAGGTCAGTAGTTACTACCTATTTCCATTATCCATCGTTATCTCTTGCATCTTTCACCACTTAATCCCATTATTTCCAAAATTAAAATTTAAAGAGGCGACTTCAGTCTGGTTTGGACAATGACACCATTCACTGGGAGACACAGGAGAAGAAGATGGTTAGGGGAGTGAGGTTAAATTCATTCTGAGCCATTCTGGACTTACAGTGCCCAGCTAGACATGTGTGCTGCTGGCCAAATTCTTCTAAAAGCTATCCCATTAAACCCAGCACAAGGTCGACAAACATCTTATTCACACTAATGGCTTCTGGCTTCTCTGAGTCTCAGGTTCGTATATCTGATATTAGATAATCCATTTCACTGGATGTTATAGAGACCATTCCTTTGCAGAGGAAAATGAGTATTTTCCAACTTTGAAATAGTCTTGCTAAAAGGAAGATTTCTAATATCTAGTTAAGCTAAAGTGTCAGACTAGCAAACTTGTATGCATTAAAAACATTGAACATGGCCAAAGGCAGATTTAAACATCAAACGACCCCATTTTCTTCAAACACATTGACACTGCTTTCCCTTTAGTCTTTTTCAACAATTATATTTTCCTTACACATGTTTACTACAATAAATTTAAACCTGAAGCAATAAATGCTTACTCTTGCATGGGATTTTTGTTTTTGTTGGTCCTGGGACTTGAACTCTGGGCATTGTCCCAAGCAACTTTTGCTCAAGCCTGGCATTCTACCACATGTGCCACAGTGCCATTTCCAGATTTTTCTGAGTAGTTTATTGGAGATAAGAGTCTCATAGGCTTTCCTGCCCCAACTGGCTTCAAACTGCAATCCTCAGATCTCAGGCTCCTGAGAAGCTAGGATTACAGGCATTGAGTCCCAGGGCCTACCTTTGCCTATGTTTCTTGGCTGTGGTGTATACATTAAACAACAGGAAGCACTTGTGTTTCTTATTGTCAGCAGAACTATGTTGAAAACTTAGAAATAACTTGAGAATACCAACATTAGGATTCGTCACCATGATGTGGCGAAGGCATGGGATGTTTAGAAATCTTCACATGTGATAGACAGGCTCTTCTGAAGAGACAATACCCATATTAAACTTATGACTTAGACTGTGTAACCTCCAACATCCTAAAAATATCCCAGAGACTTTTATGTTCTTGGCACTAAAGTTTGTAAGATACGACCAGAGGAGGTTGTCCTAATGATATAGGACTAGTTTCATAGGTACATAGATGCCCTCATACTAATTAATATGATCACCTTAACTACCATCTAAAAAAGTATTCATTGTCGAGGAAAAAAAAAACAGAGGCTATTCTCAGCCACAGAAAATGACCAAAAATTGTGGATACACATTTCTTTCTGTATAGCTGAACTGCTTGTGATCGTCCAATGAAAACCAAGCCGCAATTACAGTTATAACCTAGTTATAATTTCAAGCCAGGCTCTGGACCATCTGCCTTTTGGAAGTCTGCTTCAGGCTGGTAAGGCCCATGCCTTTGTTAGATTAAATGTGTGGCCCACATCTGAGGTCATCCTAAACCTCATGATGGAGAGGATCAAACTCAAATACTTAACTACAACTTGTTTAGCTGGCTGTTAATGTTCATAGGCTTTGGGATTATTGTGTTTGGGGGATGAGAAGGTTAGGGGATTAACAATATTTGAAAAACACAGTCACTTTTTCCAAATATACTATCAGAAAGAAAACTCCATTTGGGTTTTCCTAGCATGCGCAAGGCCCCGGGCTTGATTCCCAGTGCTGCAAGAAAAGAAAAAGAAAAAGCTGGAGAGGGTGGTGAAGGGAACAGAAGAGGGGCAAGGGAAAGGAGAGAGGGAGAGAAGGGGGGAAGGGACAAGAGAAGGAGGGGAGAGGACTAGGAAAGGAAGGGAAGGGAGAAGGGGATGGGAAGCCAACTGAGAGGGAAGGAGAAGAAGAGAAAAGTGGGGGAAGATGAAACACAATCCCAATTAATTGATTCCAGCTCTAAGATTGCAGTCTAGACTGATGCAGCTCATTCTGGATTCCTTATTAGGTTTCTGACTCTGGAGTCCCTCTGCCCAGGGGATGAATCTTAAGATTGCTAGCACTTAAAACTCTCCTAATTATAAAAAGGAAATCACAAAGAGCCTCTACTATCGTGAGAAGCCATTCAAAAAAATCGTCCTCAAAGCATTCCCAGAGACTAGCTGGGCAAACCCCAGTAAGACCTGAGTCCTAGCAAAAGCCATTAGTGACTACAAACAACACAACTTTGCTTCTTTGCTACCGACCCTTGGCTCTGAGACTCAGCCTGTCATCAAGAGTGTCAACTTCAATGGATGTGCATGTGTCCACAGCAACTGAGTTGAGGTCACACTTGTCTCTCTCTGTCCTGCAAACAGATATCTGGGTGAAAAGTCTTAGTCACGCACGGCAAACAGAGGTTCCAGCCAAATCAGGTGGGAAGTGCCATATATTCTTTCTAAGCCTTTTTGGCCAGCCAGTTAATTTCCTAAGATAATATTGCATCAACTGGTGTTCTCCAGAATGTTTACTTTCAACACAAAGCCTGAGTTTGGGTGATGTCTTTTTATTGGGCAAACAGAACTGAGTATATTTCTGTAACTCACCAAAAACCCCCTTTGGTTCTTGTGTAGGAATGTGCCCCTTCAAAGAGTTCCTTCCCAAGGAGCCAGGTAAATCTGATGCAATTTGGAGCTCTAGTGGTGGCAAGAAGGAAAGCATCTGATAGAGCCAACAACAACCACCAAAAAACAAACAACAACAACAAAAAAACCAAAGGGGATTGCTGTTTATTATTCATTTATCACATTAAGATGGAAAAAAAGTCCTAATAATCATCCCAGAGAATATACAGCAAACTCTTAAGGATAATTAAATACCAGGGCTTCACACCATTCAGACCATGTTCACCACGAACACTGAAATTATTTAATAAAATTGAAGATGACTTTTCAATCTGGGACACTAAGAACTTCATATATCCCCTTGCCTGTATTTTTCATGATGATTAGCTCATTTGTTTTCCTCTCACAGACACTGGTATGCTGCTTAAAATAATATTTGGGCCTTTACTCGCCATCTGTCTATGGGAGACATGTTGATTTTATTAAAGCAAGTTGGGTCTGCATTCTTTCTCTGTTACTGTTACAGGTAGACCTGACAGGCACAGGACCTTTTGTTTGCAAACGGTCTCCTCTAGAGGGAACCTAGTGAAGTAAGTGTCATTTTTTACCTGCTGGACAGTTGCACTCAGAAGGTGTTTCTCTTGTGATTCTTGGTTTAGCCATTTTTTGATAGGATTTCTGTAGGAAAAGAAGATATATTAAGAGCTAGCAGTAGTATTCCAGTTCTGTGAGTTCTTCAGGGACTCTTCCTCTGTGGCTGTTAATAATGTTTGATATCCTGCACAAACAGCATTTATGTAAGTGCATGGATCGTAGGCAATGCTAACAGTACTCTAGACATAATTTTGTTTTTAATTTAAAAAGCAAATTACCATTGACATAGATTGATAGATTTGGGTAACACCTTTCTTCATTATTCAACTATCACCACCCTCTCCCTGCACAGCCAAGGCAAAACCCCGGCACTAACAATGCAGCTCATGGCAATGTGTGTCCTATCAATAACAGCCAATGTTGTAGACATACTTTATCACATTCGGGTTGCAACTACTGCATCTCTCCACTGGCAGAAAAACTACCCTCTCCCTACTGGAATCTAAGTCATCTTTAAAGGAATCCCTTTCAATTCTCCATTCATCAATATCTGAGTACAACCTCTGTTAACTCTCCCCCTCCAAAAAACAAAGGAAAACTTTTTTTTCCAATTTTTAAAACATTTAATATGAAAAGAATTCTGAGTTAAGTGAATTTTAAATCTATAGGTTTATTTCACTTTTAAGAGTGCTTACCTTTCTCTAGTGATAAGGCCTAGCCTTGGTATATGAACAACAGATGTGAGCATTACAATGAATATTCTCCATAAGACTGAGAATGCTGTCAGACCAGACTCCAAAAAACTGAACAGCTGGGCAAAGCCCATGCTGCCATTGCAACATGCAATCCTTAAAGAAGACAGAGGGAAGATCCTACACACAGACTTGGAGGGAAACCAAGGAACAGACTTGAATAAATAGATACCACAGAGGCTCACACATCCCAAATCAACTGTATGACAGGTAAGGTGAATCCTGCAGACTGACCGCACCTGTGCAAAATTCTATCCACGTGCAACTCCCCCCTCGCGCAAGGCCCAGCCTCACACACCTGAGCCAGGAGTCGCTCCACTCAAGTCGCTCTTGTACTATGGCTTTTCAGTTGATCCACCTTCTCAGGCAGCAGGGGAACGGAGGGCGCCCCTTTAGCAGATTCCAGGGTGAGGCTCCTTGTCTGAAGGTTGTTGGTTTTCACCAAGAAATCCCGGCCACCCCAGAGAGGAGGGTCGCCAGCATGGTGCTGGGGGGCATGGCACAGGTGCAATGCTTCCTGGAGGGGCTGGGCTCTTTGGATACAGCCTCTCGCCCTGCGACCTTCCCCGCAGGCTTCTTCACCAGCATGGTGGGGGGGGGGGGTCCTCTGGCCACCTTCTACCTCCTGCCAAGACAACCAGCCAGAGGAGAAGGGACAAGTCCTCCAAAGTTCAGTCCCGGTGGCAGCACAAGTAGTTGGTGGAGTTGGCGCCAGGCAGGCGCGGTGAGGCACCTGTATGGGGCTCAGCATGGGGACCCACAGGCAAGGGCCATCCTCAGCCTGTGCCTCTCCTCCCAGCTGGGAGCAAAACAAACAAAAATAAATAATGCTCTCCTCTGCACTCCTCTGAGCTCTTCTGCGCTTCCTCTGCTCTCCTCTTCTGCTCTCCTCTGTTCTCTGCTCTCCTCCTCCCCTGTTCTCCTCCTCCTCCTCTTATCTCCTCTTCCTCCTCAATTGGATGATAAACTTTGCTTCAGGTGTGTTAGGGAGGTAGAAGCTTAAAGTTAGAAGAGGAAAATGGGTTTCAGATGTACTCTAAGTGCATCAAGTATTGAAAATGAGTACTACATTTGTGGCTCTGCAGCAATCTAACGTGTCCTCGGACCCTGTTCAGGCCAATAAGATAAAGGAGAGTTGTGTGACAGATCTCTGGTCTTGCAGGCTTTAGCTTGGAACAGAAAGGAGAACTAGATGGTTCTGAATGTTTATTCAAGGTCCATCCACCCACTTCCTCACTTTCAGCCCTCCCACTATGTTCCTAAGCTTCAATGAAATAAGTTTTTCTGTTCTCTCACCTGATCCACTCCATTGCCCCCATGTATGGTCCAATGCCAGGTGCTAGCAAGATCAACAGGGAGCAAGGTGTGGGTACTGTTCATTGGGAGCTGCAGGCTTCCTGTGTTGTCTGGTCCCTCTGGAAGGAATGCTGGTTTAGTATGGAGACTTTCTGTCACTGTCCTTTCAGAGCTGTTGGAAATTCATTTCCCATCTCCTCCCCAGTGACCTTCGGTTATAAATCACTCAACCCCTGTCTCCATCTCCAGATGCTCTGATGTGGGCTGCTTCTCCACAGCCTGTCTCTTGCTATAGAGGATGTCTAGCCTGTGGTGGAAAATGTATACACACTGACCAGAGTAACACATACAAGGGCTTTTGTTTTCTTGGAAGATCTCCTTGGTAGCTCTCACTTTAGCATAAATTGGATGGAGGGCCAATTCAATCTAAGCTGAAACAAAGGGTAGAGTGTGGAGTTACTCACATGAGTCAAAATTAGTTTCAAGAAAATGGAAACAAGGATTCTGTATTTTCTCCTGTTGTTTTTTTTTTGTTTTCTTTCTTTTTTGTTGTGTATGTTTGTTTATAGGACTTTGGGAGGCAAAAGGAAGGCACAGAAATGGAGAGACAGAGGGTGAACAAATGCAGCAATGGTACTCAGTGGACACTTTTTGAAAATGAACTATACAACTTATGGGTAGGATTGGAGGGAAAAACCGGGAGAGAGGGAGGGAAGGGGTGACATTGTCCAAAAGAAATGTACTCTTTGCCTGACTTAACTATAACCCCTATGCACATCACATTGATAATACAAAAAATTTTAAGGTTAAAAGATACCTGAGAATCTGGTGGGTGTGATTGCCTCCTCTAAGTGTAAAGCTACTGAAGAGCTGAACTTGGCTTCCTGCCTGCCCTCATTGAAGGACTGGTTTGGAAAATCCTAACCTGTATAAATCTACCTAAAAGCATTAACCTCTGAGTTCTAAATTACTTAGAGGAAATAATAGGTGACTTTTTGGAAAACTCAGTCTATAGTATCCAAAGGAAATGATTTCACTGTGGTATTTCTACACATTCCTCAAGCATCTGAAATTCTGATTCTATTCTGAATTCCCCTTTGTAACCTGAGTACAATTCATTTATGGCCTTTTTCCCCTTAATGTGCCAAATTTATTATGTTCTCCCTCTCACCCTGCATTTTCTGCTGCCTCCTGCTGGCTTCCAGTCCTCTTTCAGATTTGTAGATTTTGCAAAAGAGAAACTATCTGATTTCACTTTAGTGTTGTCTACTTTTTGGAAATGTTCCCTAGTCCTGACAGAAGTGGTTACTGCATCCTTCCTGGGGCTTCTCAGTAAACTTTTCAGTTGAGCAGCCCACTGTGGAATTGGCTCAGGAAAACATGTGAAGCTCCAACACCTGCAGAAAGTGCTACACAGGCTTGTATCTCCTCGAGGGTTAAGGAGCCACCCACGTAAGTTCCTTTTGAGTATGTGTGCACTTAGTGTAGTGAATCTACTTCTAAGAACATACTGCTGGCAATATCAAGACTGTCACACAGTAAAGGAAGCACATCCTTTAGAAGTTACTCACCTCTCTTTAACTTTTCACTCCCTAGGCAGGTAAGTATTATCTGAAGATGGACACGGTGCACGATTTAGCAAAGAGCTAACCTGTTGGAGCTGACGTATCTTACTTAATAGGCTTTTGAGATCTAAGCCTGCATTCTATACTGGTTCATTCAAAACCTCTTCTACTACTACCAGGGGTATTTTCTTCCTGTCCCTACTCAATTCCTTTTGGACATTGAGCCCCTGTATATGGGAGGTTGCCACAGCTTTTCCTATAGTCCCATGCACTGTGAAAGCCTGCATGCTAGTGTACCAAATCCAGGTACTAGCGTCCTTCTTTTGCCCACCTCTGCTGGTATTTATGCTTCATCCCAAAGGCCAGAGTCTTCTGCCCTCAGGCCATTTGAGTACTTTTTTGGTTAGGTACTGGCTGTGGGTTCTTGATCCTCTTTACATTAGAGGCCTGGGATGGGTTCAAAAGCCATTAGGTACAATCAGGATTCAGGCTTGGGTCCTCCACCTTCATAGCCCAAGCCACTTACAACCCTTGGGTGTGTTAGTAGAATAGTAATTACCTTCCACTGAGTGGAAGCCAGAGGGGCTTTTCCTAACCAAATACAAGGATGGGCTCAGAAGTCCCCCAATTGAAAAGCTTTGTTTGGACAAATATTCAAATAAACTCTGTTTCATATTCTCTTTCACAATCAAGCCAAAGACATTTATCGTGTGCTGTCCTACTTTGTGTGGCCAGTGTGATCTCAGCTATGGACACAATGGGTTCTGGCCTATGTTTCCATGGGGTGGAGTCTTGGCTCTCTGGTGACCTGTGTTGCAGGAGTCTCTGGTCTGATGGTCATGCTAGAGTCCATTCCTGATGACAGTCTCCAGTCAACGGGAGTTCTGCCTTTCAGGCTCCTTGTATACACCTCTGGTCTTTGCTCATTGCTCTCATCAGCCCTTGGCTCCCTTGCCTAGCGCTGGTGCTTGAAGAGCCTCTACTCCATACCTCATGTTCTTAGGCTTAAGTCGTTAGTAGAACTAGATTCAGTTCTTATTTCCAAGTACTAGAGGGAATTATGAGGTTTCAGAAAGAAGATTCTGAAACATCTATGAATCCCTTAGCCTCTGCCAGCACCTGTCACCATAGAACGCTGCCCTGGTCTCCTTAAAGCCCTTAGGGCTGCTTCGGGCATTCTGTTTTTTGCCCTCTCCATAGTCTGTATCTGTGAATGTGGATAGAGGCCTAGCAACTTGCCAAAGCAGAGCATGTAGAGATTGGCAGTGTGTCTCGTTGTTCCCATGGAGAAGGAGGCCAAGTAGCTGAACACTTTCTTTTTTTCTTTTCCTCCTGAGAAATTGGGTGGAGTGAACTGGCCCCTAGGTTGGTCTACCATGAAAAGACCTCACAAACATCTAGGCTTGTGGAGTCAAGAAGTCTTAAGAGACAGGGAAGTCTTTCAAAATATTTAAGATGTCTTCAAGGAAGCAGAGAAATTTGCAAGGTTCAGGTGCAATCTTAATTTCCAGCCGTTTAAGCCTGATAGAGGCCAAAGGTCTGCTAAGCTTAGTATGCATTTAAAAAGTCTTTCCTGGCAGCTTGGATTGAGACTTAGTGGTTGAGGACTTGACTAGCATGCATAAAGCCCTGTGCTTGATTCCCCAGTACCACATAAACAGAAAAATGTGGAAGAAACTCTGTGGATCAAATGGTAGAGCACTAGCTTGATCACAGAGAGGCTCAGCGACAGAGCCCAGACCCTCAGTTCAAGTCCCAGTACCAGCCAAAAATCTTTCCTAGTAGTCACAAAAGTGCTCAATCAGGCACCAAGCCAATATAGCTCTCACTAGGACTAAAGGTGATTCAGTACAATCTTGGCTGCTTGAACTAAGATATTCTCTCTCTACAGAAGGTCATCATGCTCCTATGAAGTGAAATTAAAACCCTGTGGGAGCTACTAAATACATATTTTGAGAACTTCAATTCACAAGCCCTTCCCCATCCTTCAATTGCTGGTCACAATGAAGACTAGAGCCTCAGACCAGAACACAGGAAATTGAGGGGCACATTTCCCCCTTGCTAGAAGAACAGTGGCTGAATTGTTTGTGGCCTGATCAGGGTCATTGTCAAGGGACAGGTTCACAGGGGGCTTGAGAATTCAATGGAGTGCGTGATACAGGTCTAGCAGGTCTGGTAGCCTAATGTCTGAGTCCCTGCCCCTGCCTCCAGGAATTCATAGGAGCCTATTACATGGATCTGCAGGTGGAGTTTCACCTCTATGAGTTTTCACAGCAAGATGCAAAACATGACACCTCTTAGCCTCAGTATCCATTGTTCAAGAGCAACAAGCGAGAGCCTATACTCTTGTGTTGGCCCAAAATTTCACTAAAGGAATGATTGTGGGATGGCACTGCACGGCATTTTCTGACTTCCGAGAGAAACAGGAGTTCTCAGCACCCACGGTGGCCATTTGAACATGCCTACAATGTTCAAACACAGCACCTCACAGTAAAGGGCATCCTGTAAAATAGCCACAGGAGCCTTTGCTTCATTTCCAGTTACTTGGCATTTTCTCTGACCTTGGACACTGGATGGACTAATGCAGTACTGTGTGGCCAGAGGATGGTATAGATTGTATGCGGTGCTGCTATCTCCATGCACCTTAGGGTGGAGCCTCATTCTGAGTGTGGAGCTTGGTTTGGGATGCTTGTGCCCGATTCTGTACAGGGAAAACAAGTCTTATTCTCAGGTTTGTTTTCAAAATATTGGTTGGAAAGGGGATTCTCAATTTGAGGGTGGAGACAGATGAATTCAGATGGTGGTTCTTCATCTACTAACATTGGGAACATGGTATCTAATTTTTGGTTGTGGCTTATATATACAAATATTAGAAAAAATACAATGAACTTTCTCAATTCAGAGAAACCTTTTCTCATAAGACATGTATGACATCACACATCTTATGAACATATAATTGATACATATATAATAAAGCATACATTATTTCTATTACACATCGCAAGTGGAAAATTAGCAAAGTGGGCGGTGTCCTTGTTTGCTGCCTTGAAAGGTAAATTTCTATGAACAGCTTATAAAGATGATACACATAGAAACGCTACAGAACCTACTGTAGACCTATGTACATCGGTGAGAAAAACCTCTTTTCCATCAACGTATATTGCTTAAAAGTTCCTGGTTTGGTTTGGTGCCTTGGGTCTTTAGGAAAACTGGAACTGGTTTGGGATAAAGGATTTGTAAAATGTAAGCTTTTATGTTAAACTGGGTTTTCAAGATGGAGTTATGCCACACCCTAGACTGTTGAAGAAATAACAGGGCTGGGCATATTTTAAGATTATATGTGAACTGTTCATCTTACTTGAAAATCCACCTCAAGCACATTTTATCCTATTTAAACTAGCCATTCATAAGCAGAGTAGATTGTAAACCTGAGCTCAACCAATCTGAGCAGAGGGGCAGAGCCTCCTGCTGTGTGAGGGACAAATATCAGGAAGAATGGTTGCTCTGTGGCCAATTTTTGGCTAGTGTGAACCCTCGTGTGTGGAAGTAAACTTTGCTTGGATCAGAATTTATTTTTGTCTCAATACATGTGACTGCAATGGTTCGTGGGGAATGTATTTATAGCACATGGTAGAATAAAGGAAGGCCTCTGTAACATAGGTGATAGTTCACAAAAGGAGCTACTGATTGAATAAAAATGCAGATGATCAAAGCTGCATGTGTGTGCCAAGGAGAATTCTGGGATTCTCCTAGGAGACGGATCTACAAATGTCTCAGCTTTTCCGTTAAATTGGCACCCTTGATAGTAGCCATAGTCTTGTATTGAAGCAGACAAACTTACCCTCCAGATGAAAGGATTTTCCTGCATCCAGTTCCTGGAATGTGGATCTGGTGCAAACTAGGTGGGTCTAGTGGAATTGCTAGCAGGCAGCTCACAAAGCATTACTTTAAATGATGCAGAATTGGTAGTAATTGGATTCTTGTGACTGCAATGGGAGGGCATTGCCTAGCTCGAGGGGCCCTGGTGATCTAAGAGGCTCTGCTGTAAGAGGATGAGGCACGGCTGCTATGCAATAGAACTCTAGTTTCTTCCTTCTACTGGGGTGCTGCCTGTACCACTCCACTGTGAAGACAGACTGAATTGTACACAGCATTGAAGTTGAATTGCTATTAGATTACATAAGCTGTCTTCTAGATGGGGGTCTGTTAATGCATAATAAAGCTCTTGGTTCAAAGAAAGGGTTTGTGAGCCCAATATGAGTGCTTATAGCCGGGGAACAAGAATTCAGGTTAGTCTGAAATTGTTCCAGTGTAGAAGAGACGATAATCTCAGGACAACGTCATAAATACAGTGATGGAGGCATCAAGTGGGTGAGTTATAGCAGAGGGAAAAAATCTTCTACACATTTTAGATGGAACACTAGACTAGGTTTTAGGTTGCAAAAGCTGCTTTATCTCCACAAAGATAATTAGCTCACATAGAGTTCTGGTGGTAAAGAGGCCATTGAAGAGTATACAGATGAGTCAGGATAACATCAGCTGCCAGTTCTGTAACATTCTACTCTCAGGAACTTCTAATCTGTCCATAGCATCCTCCCAAATGTGAAGACAGAAACCCACTCCCTTTAAAATGAGGAGCAAGTCAGGGATGTCTGCTCTCTCCTCTCCTCTACAACATAGTACTAGAATTCCTAGGTAGAGCAATGAGACAAGAAGAAAACATAAAGGGGATCCAAATAGGAAAAGATGAAGCTAAAGTTTCTTTCTTCGCAGATGACATGATCCTATACCTAAAGAACCCCATAGACTCTACTCCCAAGCTACTAGAGCTGATCCAAAACTTTGGCAAAGTAGCAGGACATAAAAGAAACCCTCAAAAACCAATGGCCTTTCTATATACCAATGACCAGAAGACCAAGGCCAAAATCAGGAAAGCAACCCTTTTGCAATAGCCTCATAAAAATCATAAAATACATAGGCATAAATTTAACCACAGAAGTGAAAGACCTCTATGATGAGACCTTTAAAAACAAAATTTAGGCAGAACTAAGGAAATGGGAAAACCTCCTATGCTCCTGGATTGGGTGGAATAATATAGTCGAAATGGCAATATTGCCAAAGGCTATCTCCAAATTCAATGCAATACCCATTAATATCCCAACACCATTTTTAACAAAATAGAGGAAGCAATCGAGAAATTCATATGGAATAGTAAAAGAACGCCAATAGCAAAAACAATCCTAAGCAGAAAGAATAATGCTGGAGGAATTAAATACCAAACTTCAAGCTCTCTTCTAAAGCTATAGTAATAAAAACAGCTTGGTATTGGCACAGGAACAGGCCTGAAGACCAATGGAACAGAACTGAAGACCCAGAAATGAATCTGCAGAACTGTGCCTACTTAATCTTTGATAAAGGAGCTAAACAAAAAATAATAGAAGAAAGATAGCCTCTTTAACAAATGGTGCTGGCAAAACTGGCTCCACACCTGCAACAAACTGAAACTAGATCCTGATCTATCACCCTGCCCCAAAGACAGAACTTCTGTTTCAAGGGAAGTGCTTCCAGTCTGCATTTCCCTGGTGTTCTACGTCACGGCCACCAGGTGGTGCCAAATGGTTCCCTTCAGCTAGTGGCCAAACAGCAAGGGAGGACTGGACTAAGGGCTCTGAGGGACTGTCTTTTGGATGGATTTGAGGACAGGAGGGAGGCTTGATATGCTTTGCTTTTCCTTTCTTTATTCTGTGTGAACTACCATATTCCATTTCCTAACCTCAGATAATTTAGAAACACAGGTGACTCCTGTCTCTTGGTGGAAGCCTGGCTAATGAGCAGGGTATTCTACTCACAGGAACCTCAGCACATCCCTTGGGCCACTCTCTGCCCCCAGTCTGGTGTTGTACACTCAGCAGACAAACTGTCCACTCCATGTCATTAAGAAGTTTGTGTTGGTTAGTTGTGAACTTAAGAACAATTCTGTCTTTGAATTTATAATACTTAAAACTCTCAAAGTTTGGCTTAGGAACTATAATTTCAAAACCTCAATGGGTCAGAAGCAAAGGTAAATTAAGGGAAGGGAGGATGCAATGCTAAAGGATACACTCTGAAGGTGCTTGCCATGCACCTCGATCACATCTCCCTCGAGTTTCTTGGAGAAAATTCCTTCCCAGCCACCTTGACAGAGAACTTGTCCTTCTCCATTGGTATCACTCAACTGGGTGTGTGTTGCTGCTGCTTTTGCTTGTCTCTCCTCAAAGATCCATCCTTGTAGACCGCATAGGCACCAAAGCATGTCTAGCTTGGCACAATATTTCCCTGTACTTGACGCTTCACTAAATTCCAAGGCTACAGAATCTTACCCAGGAAAACCTCAGGAAACAAGCTGGAAGGAAGGGACTTCCTAGATGTCACCTCTGTCTGCACTGCTGGGCAGAACTGGCAGGAAGAGGAACAAGGAAGTGAACTGAGAAAAGCAGCAGTGGAAGGTGGAGGTGCTTTGCAATGAATTGAGACTTCCATTCTGTTTATTCATACCCTTAACCACATTTGCCAGTGTGAAAACTTGGGTTCTCTAGTTATGAGACTCTCACCCCACCTGTGACTGTAGCCTAGGAAATGGTATGAAAAACCCAAACCACTCAAACAGCTGAATCCCAGGAAATCATCTTGGCTAATAACGAACTGGCTCTTTTTTGGCAACTTCACTTCAGCGGATTATAGTCACTAAATGGGGAAATGTTTGTCTGCTCACCATCTTGATTTAGAATTATCCAAGACTCTCCAGTCTCATCTAAAAACATTTTGGGAAAGCACTATCTTGATCGAGAATGTCTTGTTAGTTTGGGAGACTGACAAACTTGAATATTTGCTTCATTTTGAACCTGATGCTCAGGAAAGCTATGTCAACATTCTGTGCCCTGGCTAGATGGAGTGACTGCTATTGAAATGCTGTACCATAGTATTTTCAGGACACCATCATGGGGGTAGGCTACAGGTCTACCATACTGTTGGTGTCAGGACTTTTGTGTCCTTGAATTTGTCCTGTACAATTAAATAATCCTTATGTTTATTGTCACTAAAGCTAAGTTCTGGACAATTTCATGGGCATGTCTGAATTCAGACTCTCTGCTGGATAATCCTGACCTGAGGCCTCTTGCTTAAATGCTTCTGTCCTCTTTGTATTCTTTCCATTAATATTGCAGACCAGCTCTGCCAAAAGCTGTACACTTGTGGATTCAGAATCTAAGCTTCAATTGTGTTTTCCTACCAGAGGACAGACATAATCTGTAAGTGATGGAAAGGGTAAACCTGAAGGTATTGTCTCGATGAAAACCCATCTTGCTTCTAGAGCAAAAATTGTTCCAGAATCAAAATTTCATTGGAAACTGAAGGTGTATATTGTTTAATACTGCAGTGGTCGAGAACACCAGGGATGTTCAGGATATTGATCAAAAGGATCCACCTTGCATGAGAGTGAATGTGGGCAGATGACCAGAAAGGACAGGCTCCATCAGATTTGTGTTTCTACAGAAAATGCCTATAAATGGGCTACAGAATTTTGGTCATGCTATCCTAAGTGTCTACAGACTTGTCCTTGTTGAAGGAAGAGCTGGTGAATCTGGAGAAGTTGACTTGGAAGTCATATACTGCTCGCTCTATTTGAGCAAGTAAGTGGGGTGGGCTGTCCTAAAATAGACCCAGTTCCCTTGACTTGGGCGTGAGGGATGAGATTGAACCCAGGAGGTCCATCTCTGATCAAGCAATTTCTGCGGAGACAAATGGGTTCAGGCCCTCTTAAGATCTGGGTTTAGTGTGCTTGCTGTCCTCCATTATTCCTTCATCTCATCTTGAGCTGGTGAGCAGGTTCTATTTCCATTCCCTAATTAGAAATGGTAGGCCGCTGCATACCTTGGGAATGGCACAGGTCAAGCTGGAAAGCAGAGTAGTATTTCACAAAACCGGTATGGAGCAACACAGTATCTAGATCTTCATGTGATCTAGGATATAACAGGGGTGGTTTGGGAGACTGCTGACATCACTGAAACAGAATCACCCCTAAATCCGTCAAAGCTGAAAATCAACCTACTATGTGTGATGAACACCTCTGTTCCTCTGGTTTGTACCAGACTTTTTTTTTTGCCTGCTTTTTATACTCAGAAAAGTAGCGGCAAGAAGCCAGAGGATGTGGCTCGATATCTGAAGTCATTTTTCCCCAGACTTTGTTAAACTAGAGATAAATTGGGCTTGTTGAGCATTTTCCTTTCACTTTCTTCCTCTCTGGGGTATGGCTACTGGCAGTCCTGGGTTATTGCTGTGGGGCACTTAGTAGTTTCTATGGAACTTCTTACCTGAAGAAGTCTACTGCTACCTAAGTGCACCCGGGAGCAGGACTGAGCGCAGCACCTGGGCTGAGGACTGAGCGCAGCACCCAGTGCAGGACTGAGCACAGCACCTGGGATTCTGATCCAATCCAGGCCCAGGACTAAGTGCAGCACCCAAGATCCTGATCTCATCCAGGCTTGGGACTAAGCACAGCACCCAGGATCCTGATCTAACCCAGGCCCATGACTCAGTGCAGCGCCCGGGATCCTGATCTAATAATCGACGCCCAATGACTAAATGCAGCACACAGGATCTTGATCTAACCCAGGCCCAGAACTGAGTGCAGCACCCAGCGCAGGACTAAGCACAGCACCTGGAATCCTGATTTCAACCAAGCTGAGGACTGAGCACAGCACCTGGGAGCAGGACTGAGCGTAGCACCCGGGATGAGGACTGAGTACAGCAACCAGGCCCAGGACTGAGCGCAGCGCCAGGGACCAGGACTCAGAGCAGCACCCGGGATCCTGATCTCATCCAGACTGAGGAGTAAGTGCAGCCCGCAGGACCAGGCCTGAGCCCAGTACCCGGAAACCTGATCTCATCCAGGCCAAGGACTGAGCGCAGCACCCAGGCTGAGGACTGAGCACAGCACATGGGCCAGGGACTGAGCCCAGCACCCAGCACAGGACTAGGCATTGCACCTGGGATCCTGATCTAATGCAGACTAAGGACGGTGCGCAGCACCCGGGAGCAGGACTGAGCATAGTATCTGGGAGCGTGATCTCATCCAGACCCAGGACTCAGCACAGCACTGGGATCCTGATCAAATCCAGGCCCAGGGCTGAGCGCAGCACCCGGGATCCTGATCAAATACAAGCCTGAGACTAAGCGCAGCACCCAGGCCCAGGACTAAGTGCAGCACAGGGGATCCAGATCTAATCCAGGATTAGGACTGAGTGCAGCACCCAGCGCGGGACTAAGCCCAGCACCCGGGAGCCTGATCTAATCCAGACTGAAGACTAAGCGCAGCACGCAGGCGCAGGACTAAGCCCAGCACCTGTGAACCGATCCTGATGGAATCCAGGCCCAGGACAAACCACAGCACCCAGGATCCTGAGCTAATAATTCAGGCCCAAGGACTGAGTGCAGCACCCGGGATCCTGATCAAATAATTCGGGCTCAAGGACTAAGCGCAGCACCAAGGCCCAGAACTGAGTGCAGCACCCAGGATCCTGATCTAATCCAGACTGAGGACTGAGCGCAGCACCTGGGACGAGGACTGAGCGCAGCATCTGAGCTGAGGACTAAACACAGCACCTGGGAGCAGGACTGAGTGTAGCACCTGAGACGAGGACTGTGCACAGGAACCAGGCCCAGGACTAAGCACAGCACCTGGGATCCTGATCTCATCCAGGCTCCTGATCAAATCCAGGCCCAGGACTAAGCCCAACACCCATGCTCCTGATCTAACCCAGACTGAGGACTGAGTGCAGCACCTGGGATCCTGATCTCATCCAGGCTGAGGACTGAGCACAGCACCCAGTCCTAGGACTAAGCAGAGCACCCGTGATCCTGATCTACTTTAAGCTGCAGCACTAAGCTCAGCATCCAGGATCCTAAGCTAATCCAGGCTGAGGACTAAGCACAGCACCCAGAAGAACTACGTGCAGCACCTGGGATCCTGATCTCATCCAGGCCGAGGACTGAGTGCAGCACCTGGGAGCAGGACTGAGCACAGCACCCGGGACGAGGACTGTGCACAGAAACAAGGCCGAGGACTGAGCCCAGCACGCAGGCCCATGACTAAGCACAGCACCTGGAATCCTGATCTAATCCAGGCCCAGGACTAAGTGCAACACCCAGGCTGCAGGACTAATAACAGCACCCAGTATCCTGATCAATTCCAGGAGGAGAACTGAGTGCAGCACCCGGGAACAGGACTGAGCGCAGCACCCGGGATCCTGATCAAATCCAGGAGGAGGACTGAGCACAGCACCCGGGAGCAGGACTGAGCGCAGCACCCAGTGTAGGAATAAGCACAGAACACGGGACGAGGACTGAGTGCAGTACCCAGGCCGAAGACTGAGCACAGCACCAGGGACCAGGACTCAATGCAGCACCCAGGATCCTGATCTCATCCAGACTGAGGACTAAGTGCAGCACGCAGGACCAGGACTGAGCCCAGTACCCGGAAGCCTAATCTCATCCAGGCCAAGGACTGAGTGCAGCACACGGGCTGAGGACTGATCACATCACCCGGGCGAAGGACTGAGCGCAGCACCTAGCACAGGACTAATCGTAGCACCTGGGATCCTGATCTAATCCAGACTAAGGACTAAGCACAGCACCCGAGAACAGTACTGAGCATAGCACCTGGGAGCCTGATCTCACCCAGACCCAGGACTCAGCGCAGCACACGGGATCCTGATCAAATCCAGGCCCAGGGCTGAGCGCAGCAACTGGGATCCTGATCAAATCCAGACCTGAGACTAAGCGCAGCACCCAGGCCCATGACTAAATGCAGCACCCGGGATCCAGATCTAATCCAGGATTAGGATTGAGCACAGCACCCAGCATGGGACTAAGCCCAGCTCCTGGGATCCCGATCTAATCCAGACTAAGGACTAAGGGCGGCACCCAGGCCCAGGACTGAGACCAGCACCTGGGATCTGATTCTGATGGAATCCAGGCCCAGGACAAAGCACAGCATCTAGGATCCTGAGCTAATAATTCAGGCCCAAGGACTGAGTGCAGCACCTGGGATCCTGATCTAATAATTCGGGATCAAGGACTTAGCGCAGCACCCAGGCCCAGGACTAAGTGCAGCACCCAGGATCCTGATCTAATCCAGACTTTGGACTGAGCGCAGCACCTGGGAGGGAGGACTGAGGGCAGCACACAGGATCTAATATCATCCAGGCCAAGGACTTAGCACAGAACCTGAGCTGAGGACTATGGGCAACACCTGGGAGCAGGACTGAGCGCAACACCTGGGATGCAGCCTGCACGCAGCACCATGGCCGAGGACTGAGCCCAGCACCCAGGCCCAGGACTAAGCACAGCACCTGGGATCCAGATCTCATCTAGGCCCAGGACTAAGCCCAGAACACAGGATCCTGATCGTATCCAGGTCAAGGACTAAGCCCAGCACCCAGGCTCCTGAACTCATCCAGGCCCAGGACTAAGCCCAGCAGCCAGGCCCATGTCTAAGCACAGCACCAGGGATCCTGATCCTATCCAGTCTCCTGATCAAATCCAGGCCCAGGATTAAGCCCAACACCCGTGCTCCTGATCTAATCCAGACTGAGGACTGAGTGCAGCACCTGGGATCCTGATCTCATCCAGGCTGAGGACTGAGCACAGCACCCAGTCCCAGGACTAAGCACAGCACCTGTGATCCTGATCTACTTTAAGCTGCAGCACTAAGCGCAGCACCCAGGATCCTAAGATAATCCAGGCTGAGGACTAAGCACAACACCCAGAAGCAGGACTAAGCGCAGCACGCGGGTTCCTTTTCTAATCCAGGCCAAGGACTGAGCGCAGCACGTTTACTGAGGACTAAGCAAGCACCTGGGAGCAGGACTGAGCACAGCACCTGGGATGAGGACTGCACGCAGCACCAAGGCCAAGGACTGAGCCCAGCACCCAGTCCCAGGACTAGGCACAGCATGTGGGATCCTGATCTCATCCAGGCCTAGGACTAAGCACATCACCCAGGCCGCAGGACTAAGACCAGCACCCAGGATCCTGATCTCTTCCAGGCTCAGCACTTAGCACAGCACCCAGGCCGACATCAAGACCCAATGCCCAGACCCCTGATCTCATCCAGGCCCCCGATCTCATCCAGCCCCAGGACTAAACACAGCACCCTGGAGGAGGACTAAGCGCAGCACCAGGTCCCACAGCCAGACCCAAATGCCCAGGCTCCTGATCTAATCCAGGCCCAGGACTAAGCCCAGCACCCAGGCCCAGATCCAGGCCCAACACCCAGGCTCCTGATCTAACCCAGGCCTATGACTGAGTGCAGCACCCGGGATCCTGATCTAATAATCCACGCCCAAGGACTAAGTGCAGCACCCAGCCCAGGACTAAGCACAGCACCCAGGATCCTGATTTAATCCAGGCCCAGGACTGACTGCAGCACCCAGTGTGGGACTAAGCACAGCACCTGGAATCCTGATCTCATCCAGGTTGAGGAATGAGCGCAGCACCCGGGTTCAGGACTGAGCAAAGCACCTGGGATCTTGATTGAATCCAGACTGAGGACTGAGCACAGCACCCGGGACCAGGACTGAGCACAGCGTCCCGGAGCAGGACTCAGTGCAGCACCCGGGATCCTAATCGAATCCAGGTGGAGTTCTGAGTGCAGCACCCGGGACCAGGACTGAGCGCAGCATCCGGGATCCTGATCAAATCCAGGAGGAGGTCTGAGCACAGAACCTGGGAGCAGGACTGAGCGCAACACACAGCATAGGAATAAGCACAGCACCCGGGATGAGGACTGAGTGCAGCACCCAGGCTGAGGACTGAGCGCAGCACCCAGGACCAGGACACAGTGCAGCACCCGGGATCCTGATCTCATCCAGACTGAGGACTAAGTGCAGCACACAGGACCAGGACTCTACCCAGTACCCAGAAACCTGATCTCATCCAGGACAAGGACTGAGCGCAGCACACGGGCTGAGGACTGAGCACATCACCCGGGCCACCAACTGAACACAGCACCCAGCACAGGACTAATCATAGCACCTGGGATCCTGATCTAATCCAGACTAAGGACTAAGCACAGCACCCGGGAACAGTACTGAGCATAGCACCTCGTAGCCTGATCTCATCCAGACCCAGGACTCAGTGCAGCGCCCGGGATCCTGATCAAATCCAGGCCTGAGACTAAGCGCAGCACCCAGGCCCATGACTAAGTGCAGCACCCAGGATCCTGATCTAATCCAGGATTAGGACTGAGCGCAGCACCTGGGACCAGGACTGAGCGCAGTACGCAGCATGGGACTAAGCCCAGCACCCGGGAGAATGATCTAATCCCGACTGAGGACTAAGCGCAGCACCCAGGCCCAGGACTGAGGCCAGCACCTGGGATCCGATTCTGATGGAATCCAGGCCCAGGACAAAGCACAGCACCTAGGATCCTGAGCTAATAATTCAGGCCCAAGGACTGAGTGCAGCACCTGGGATCCTGATCTAATAATTCGGGCTCAAGGACTAAGCGCAGCACCCATGCCCAGGACTGAGTGCAGCACCCGGGATCCTGATCTAATACAGACTGTGGACTGAGCGCAGCACCTGGGAGGGAGGACAGAGGGCAGCACATGGGATCTAATCTCATCCAGGCTGAGGACTTAGCACAGCACCTGAGCTGAGGACAATGCACAACACCTGGGAGCAGGACTGAGAGCAACACCCGGGACGAGGAGTGCGCACAGCACCACGGCCGAGGACTGAGCCCAGCACCCAGGCCCAGGACTAAGCACAGCACCGGGAATCCAGATCTCATCTAGGGCTGGACTAAGCCTAGAACCCAGGATCCTGATCAAATCCAGGTCCAGGACTAAGCCCAGCACCTGTCATCTGATCCTGATGGAATCCAGGCCCAGGACAAAGCACAGCACCCAGGATCCTGAGCTAATAATTCAGGCCCAAGGACTGAGTGCAGCACCCGGGATCCTGATCTAATAATTCGGGCTCAAGGACTGAGCGTAGCACCTGTTCTTCTGATCTAATCCAGACTGAGGACCGAGCGCAGCAACCGGGAGCAGGACTGAGCGCAGCACCTGGGACGAGGACTAAGTGCAGCACCCGGGATCCTGATCTCATCCAGGCCGAGGACTGAGCCCAACGCCTGTGCTGAGGACTAAGCACAGCACATGGGAGCAGTACTAAGCGCAGCTCCCAGGACGAGGACTGCACACAGCACCAAGGCCGGGGACTGAGCCCAGCACCCAGGCCCAGGACTAAGGACAGCACCTCAGATCCTGATCTTATCCAGGCCCAGGACTAAGCCCAGCACCCAGGCCCACGTCTAAGCACAGCACCTGGGATCCTGATCACATCCAGGCTCCTGATCAAATCCAGTTCCAGGACTAAGCCCAACACCAGTGCTCCTGATCTAATCCAGACTGAGGACTGAGTGCAGAACTCGTGATCCTGATCTCATCCAGGCAGAGGACTGAGCACCTCACTCAGTCCTAGGACTAAGCACAGCACCCGTGATCGTGATCTACTTTACGCAGCAGCACTAAGCGCAGCACCCAGGATCCTAAGCTAATCCAGGCTGAGGACTCAGCGCAGCAACCAGAAGCAGGACTAAGTCCAGCACCCAGGATCCTGATCTCATCCAAGCTCAGCACTTAGCGCAGCACACAGGCTCCTGTTCAAATCCAGGCCCAGGACTAAGTGCAGCACCAAGACCCAGGACTAAGCACAGCTCCCAGGCTGACATCCAGACCCAATGCCCAGGCCCCTGTTCTCTTCAAGGCCTCCGATCTCATCCAGCCCCAGGACTAAGCACAGCACCCTGGATGAGGTCTAAGAGTAGCACCAAGTCCCACAGCCAGACCCAAACGCCCAGGCTCCTGATCTAATCCAGGCCCAGGACTAAGCCCAGCACCCAGGCCCAGATCCAGGCCCAACACCCAGGATCCTGATCTAACCCAGGCCCATGACTGAATGCAGCACCTGGGATCCTGGCCTAATAATCCACACCCAAGGACTAAGTGCAGCACCCAGCCCAGGACTAAGCACAGCACCCAGGATCCTGATTTAATCCAGGCCCAGGACTGAGTGCAGCACCCAGCGTGGGACTAAGCACAGCACCTGGAATCCTGATCTCATCAAGATTGAGGACTGAGCGCAGCACCCGGGAGCAGGACTGAGCACAGCACCTGGGATCCTGATTGAATCCAGACTGAGCACTGAGCACAGCCCCAAGGACCAGGACTGAGCACAGCGTCCCAGAGCAGGACTCAGCGCAGCACCCGGGATCATGATTGAATCCAGGAGGAGGACTGAGTGCAGCACCCCGGAGCAGGACTCAGCACAGCACCCAGGATCCTGCTCGAATGCAGGAGGAGGACAGAGCACAGCACCCGGGAGCAGGACTGAGCGGAGCACCCAGCGTAGGAATAAGCACAGCACCTGGGAGCAGGACTGAGCGCAGCACCCGGGATGAGGACTGAGTGCAACAACCAGGCCCAGGACTGAGCGCAGCACCAGGGACCACGATTCAGAGCAGCACCCGGGATCCTGATCTCATCCAGACTGAGGACTAAGTGCAGCACGCAGGACCAGGACTGAGCCCAGTACCCGGAAACATGATCTCATCCAGGCCAAGGACTGAGCGCAGCACCCGGGCTGAGGACTGAGCACAGAACATGGGCCAGGGACTGAGCACAGCACCCAGCACAAGACTAGGCCTAGCACCTGGGATCCTTATCTAGTGCAGACTGAGGACTGTGCACAGCACCTGGGAGCAGGACTGAGCATAGCATCTGGGAGCGTGATCTCCTCCAGACCCAGGACTTAGCACAGCACTGGGATCCTGATCAAATCCAGGCCTAGGGCTGAGTGCAGCACCCGGGATCCTGATCAAATACAAGGCCTCAGACTAAGCGCAGCACCCAGGCCCAGGACTAAGTGCAGCACAGGGGATCCAGATCTAATCCACGATTAGGACTGAGTGCAGCACCCAGCGCGGGACTAAGCCCAGCACCCGGGAGCCTGATCTAATCCCGACTGAGGACTAAACACAGCACCTAGGCGCAGGACTAAGCCCAGCACCTGTGAACCGATCCTGATGGAATCCAGGCCCAGGACAAACCACAGCACCCAGGATCCTGAGCTAATAATTCAGGCCCAAGGACTGAGTGCAGCACCCAGGATCCTGATCAAATAATTCGGGCTCAAGGACTAAGCGCAGCACCAAGGCCCAGAACTGAGTGCAGCACCCAGGATCCTGATCTAATCCAGACTGAGGACTGAGCACAGCACCTGGGACGAGGACTGAGTGCAGCATCTGAGCTGAGGACTAAACACAGCACCTGGGAGCAGGACTGAGTGCAGCACCTGAGACGAGGACTGTGCGCAGCACCCAGGCCCAGGACTAAGCACATTACCGGGATCCTGATCTCATCTAGGCCCAGGACTAAGCCCAGCACCCAGGCTCCTAAACTCATCCAGGCCCAGGAGTAAGCCCAGCACCCAGGCCCACATCTAAGCACAGCACCTGGGATCCTGATCTCATCCAGGCTCCTGATCAAATCTAGGCCCAGGACTTAGCCCAACACCTGTGCTCCTGATCTAATCCAGACTGAGGACTGAGTGCAGCACCCGGGATCCTGATCTCATCCAGGCTGAGGACTGAGCACAGCACCCAGTCCTAGGACTAAGCAGAGCACCCGTGATCCTAATCTACTTTAAGCTGCAGCACTAAGTGCATCATCCAGTATCCTAAGCTAATCCAGGCTGAGGACTAAGCGCAGAACCCAGAAGAACTAAGCGCAGCACCCGGGATCCTGATCTCATCCAGGCCGAGGACTGAGCGCAGCACCTGGGAGCAGGACTGAGAGCAGCACCCGGGACGAGGACTGTGCGCAGAAACAAGGCCAAGGACTGAGCCCAGCACCCAGGCCCAGGGCTAAGCACAGCACCTGGGATCCTGATCTCATCGAGGCCCAGGACTAAGTGCAACACCCAGGCCGCAGGACTAAGAACAGCACCCAGTATCCTGATCGATTCCAGGAGGAGGACTGAGTGCAGCACCCGGGACGAGGACTGAGCGCAGGACCCGGGATCCTGATCAAATCCAGGAGGAGGACTGAGCACAGCACCCGGGACGAGGACTGAGTGCAGCACCCAGGACCAGGACTCAGTGCAGAAACCAGGATCTTGATCTCATCCAGACTGAGGCATAAGTGCAGCACGCAGGACCAGAACTGATCCCAGTACCCGGAAGCCTGATCTCATCCAGGCCAAGGACTGAGCGCAGCACCCGGGCTGGGACTGAGCACATCACCCGGGCCAAGGACTGAGCGCAGCACCCATCACAGGACTAATTGTAGCACCTGGGATCCTGATCTAATCCAGATTAAGGACTGAGCGCAGCACCCGGGATCTTGATCTCATCCAGGCCGAGGATTAAGCGCAGCACCCAGGCCACAGGACTAAGTGCAGCACCCAGGATCCTGATCTCATCCAGGCTCAGCACTTAGTGCAGCACACAGGTGCCTGTTCGAATCCAGGCCCAGGACTAAGTGCAGTACCAAGACCCAGGACTAAGCACAGCTCCCAGGCCGACATCCAGACCCAATGCCCAGGCCCCTGATCTCATCAAGGCCCCCGATCTCATCCAGGCCCAGGACTAAGCACAGCACCCTGGATGAGGACTAAAAGCAGCACCAAGTCCCACAGCCAGACCCAAACGCCCAGGCTCCTGATCTAATCCAGGCCCAGGACTAAGCCCAGCACCCAGGCCCAGATCCAGGCCCAATACTCAGGCTCCTGATCTGACCCAGGCCCATGACTGAGTGCAGCACCCGGGATCCTGGCCTAATAATCCACACCCAAGGACTAAGTGCAGCACCCAGCCCAGGACTAAGCACAGCACCCAGGATCCTGATTCAATCCTGGCCCAGGACTGAGTGCAGCACCCAGCGCGGGACTAAGCACAGCACCTGGAATCCTGATCCCATCCAGGTTGAGGACTGAGCCCAGTAACCGGGAGCAGGACTGTGCACAGCACCTGGGATCCTGATTGAATCCAGACTTAGGACTAAGCACAGCACCCAGGACCAGGACTGAGCACAGTGTCCCGGAGCAGGACTCAGTGCAGCACCCGGGATCCTGATCAAATCCAGGAGGAGGACTGAGCACAGCACCCGAGACCAGGACTGAGTGCAGCACCTGGGATCCTGATCAAATCCAGGAGTAGGACTGCGCACAGCACCCGGACGAGGACTGAGTGCAGCACTCAGGACCAGGTCTCAGTGCAGCACCCGGGATCCTGATCTCATCCAGACTGAGGACTAAGTGCAGCACACAGGATCAGGACTGGGCCCAGTACCTGGGAGCCTGATCTCATCCAGGCCAAGGACTGAGCGCAGCACCCGGGCTGAGGACTGAGCACAGCACCCGGACCAAGGACTGAGCGCAGCACCCAGCACAGGACTAATTGTAGCACCTGGGATCCTGATCTAATCCAGACTAAGGACTGAGCATAGCACCCAGGAGCTGATCTCATCCTGGCCCAGGACTAAGCGCAGCACCCAGGTCCAGGACTAAGCCCAGCACTCAGGCTCCTGTTCTCATCCAGGCCCAGGACTAAGCCCAGCACCCAGGCCCAGGTCTAAGCACAGCACCTGGGATCCTGATCTCATCCAGGCTCCTGATCAAATCCAGGCCCAGGACTAAGCCCAACACCCGTGCTCCTGATCTAATCCAGGCTGAGGACTGAGCACAGCACCCAGGCCAAGGTCTAAGCACAGCACCCGTGATCCTGATCTACTTCAGGCTGCGGCACTAAGCGCAGCACCCAGGATCCTAAGCTAATCCAGGCTGAGTACTAAGCGCAGCACCCAGAAGCAGGACTGAGCGCAGCACCTGGGAGCAGGAATGAGCACAGCACCTGGGATCCTCATTGAATCCAGGCCCAGGACTCAGTGCAGCACCCAGGCCCAGGACTAAGCGCAGCACCCGGGAGCCTGATCAAATCCATGCCCAGGACTAAGCACAGCACCCAAGCCGCAGGACTAAGACCAGCACCCAGGATCCTGATCTCATCCAGGCTCAGCACTTAGCGCAGCACCCAGGCTCCTGATCGAATCCAGGCCCAGGACTAAGCCCAGCACCCGGGTCCAGATCAAGGCCTAACACCCAGGCTCCTGATTGAATCCAGGTCCAGGACTAAGCACAGCACCCTGGATGAGGACTCAGAGCAGCACCCAGTCCCACATCCAGACCCAAACGCCCAGGCTCCTGTTTGAACCAGGCCCCAGGATTCGGCCTAGGCCCCCTCCTGACCACCAGTGACACCCCATGACCCAGACCCCCCCTGGGCCCCCGACCCCCTTTACATGGGCTCCCCGCTCTCGACCTACTGGGCCACCAACTCCTCCGTGCGCCGAGAACCTCACCCACGTCTCCTTATAGATCCGCAGCTCCTCCATCCGCGGCTGGCCGTCTGTGGGCTTGAGACCAGGCGTGACCCCTGACCCCTGACCCCCGACCCCGACCACCCTCCAGGGTGAACCCACCTGCGCTCCTGCACCACACCAGCGCCATGCCCGTAACACGCTGTGTGTGTGACCTCTGACCCCAGCCGGGGTCACAACCCCTGACCCCTCCTTCCCCGGGTCAGGGAGGGGTCACAGGCCCCTGAATTCCCCCCTTCCCATCCCCAGATGCCTTTGGGGGGGATTGGGAGGGTTCATGGGGTGTTCAACAGGGTGGGGGGGCTCACGGGGTCATGGGGTTCATGTGGTCAGAGATCACGGGGTCCTCACCTGGAGAGCATGCACCAGGCGTTGTCCTTCTCCACCGTCTTCCCCAGGACCAGGTTGTCCACCGCCTGTGGGGGGGGGGTAACAGAGCTGGGGGTAGCAAGCACCAGTACCCCCACGGGTGGATGGAGCTGGGGAGTACCGAGCACCAGTACCACATGGTGGATGGATGGAGTTGGGGGTACCAAGCACCAGTTCCCTATGGTGGAAGAAGCTGGGGTTATCAAGCACCAGTACCGCATGGGTGGACGGAGCTGGGGGGTACCAAGCACCAGTAACCTATGATGGATGAAGCTGGGGGAACCAAGCACCAGTACCTTATGGTG
This sequence comes from Perognathus longimembris pacificus, assembly GCF_023159225.1. NCBI lineage: Eukaryota > Metazoa > Chordata > Mammalia > Rodentia > Heteromyidae > Perognathus > Perognathus longimembris. Next base: position 243,171 of record NW_025961304.1, on the reverse strand, counting down.
GATGGAGCTGGAGGGAACCCCTGCTGAGCCAGCCGGCAGCGAAAAGGAATCCTGAATGAGGGGGGTGAGGATTAAAGAAAAGGAAAAATACAAGACAAGAGAAAAAAGACAAGGGGCAAAGATGGGGTACGGGAGGTCTGCATCTCGAGATTGTAACTCAAGACTGCAGCCCCGTTTATTCTTAGCATCCAGCTTTTATGCAGTTTGGGAACCAGGGAATGGCATAGGGTTACCAAAGTTTAAGAAAATAAGAAAGCTTTTAGGTTGATAAATAACAGGAGGCAATAAAACAAGACAAGGCTGAATGGTAAACATAAACCAGGCGCCTATGGACACAGTAAAACATCTTGGTAAGTGCTGGCTGTCAGTTAAGCCAAATCTTACCGCATTCCTTGTGATTACAGCACAGCCAGAGGTCAGGATGAGCTTAGCTGCTAGCTTGGCTCCCGACAGTTCCCCTGTCTTTTTTATTAAAATAAGTGAACCTGCCTGTCTTAGGTGGGGTGGGTACCCCAGCCTGCCTTACCCGTCTTAGGGTCAACTTCAGAGCAGTGCTGAAGCCCCGTGTCTTAGGCTGGTCAAGGCTGGCGCCGCCTCAGACCCGTCTCTGGCTGCGGTTCCTCTCAGGGGAAAGTTCATTCACTTGGAGCTTGATCTTATGCAGCTGGCTGGCTAAACTCATGAAAGAGTTTTGCAATATGCGTACAATGCAAGGAAGGCATAGGAAAGCCATCAGCAAAAGTATCCCTGGGCCGAACAATGTCATTAGCAGCCCCTTAACGTTAGTTAAGGAAGGGACATAATGTTGAAGTTGTTCAAACAGTTCTTTTGCTGTTTCTGCCACCAGAGGCGGAGCTTGTTCTAGTCAGGCTACTTGTCTATGGAGTTGAAAGAGATCTAAGGACAAGCTATTATGGTGCCAAATACCATTTAAATGTGCTACAACTTTTTCCCAAGGATAGCTTTACCCATTATACTTATGGAGGGTCACACAAATAAAGTCAAACCCAGAATGACAGCGCACCGTTGCAGAGTTTGTAAGGCACGGATCTGTTCTCCCAGTGACAACACAGATTCATACAATGCTTCTAAATTTTGTTCTGCCTTATCATCAATCCTGCCTTGAAAGTGCAGGGCTTGCGTGGTATTATGAGCAAGCTGATTAACATAGTGAGCTCTCTGCACACTTTGAGTCAGAGCCACAGTGGCCGCTGCAGCAGAGGCAGCTAAGGAAATAAAGGCTACAATGCCTGCTATTAGTAGCCCTACAAATCGTCTAGGGCATATAAGCTCTTTTAAATGTTTTAACACTTGAATACCTGTTTCTTCATACCAAGCTTCAGATAAGTTTACAGGAAGCATAACAAATGGTGGTTGCTTAATAATAATTACAGAATCAGTAAGACCACTATACAAACAATTTGTAAAAGAACAGTTAGTGCAAGTAACATTGAAATACATGGCTCCTATAGAAATATTAAAGGGTCCATACATAATAGCATAAGGGGGTGTTACACAACTCATAATATTTTTTAAAGAAGTAGAAGTGGGCCAGGAGATATTATTCAGGCCAGCCACTAACATCCAGACATGACGTTGAGGGTGTCCATTCGTCCACCACAGACCTGGGTTGTACTTGTTGGTGAGATTCGCTCCGGACCAGTCTGTCAGCTGAGAATTAGTTCCTGAAATATTGGTTATAAAAAGGTGATCATGTCTACACTTTATGGGGTGCAGTTCTCCCGTGGATTCTACAATTTGAGAGGAGTTGATGCAGCGAGGTATCATGAAGCATGAGGTAGAATTGGCATGTACAGGGAACCCAGGAGGCAATGAAGTCATTCGTATATTATATACTTGACTATTATCAGGAATCCAAATTCTATGATTTATGGATTGCATTACAGTACAGCCTGGAATATAACTGTTGGAGTCAGTTGTAAAGAATAAAGTGGTTCCAATTCCAGAAGCTACAAAGTTTCCCATCTTAACGTGTTGGACAAAACGGTCAGGAGCTGTACTGTACGCTGATCTGTTGACATGGACGAACACCTCAGCTCCCTCCCAGGTCGCAGGGTGCACAATCGGTGGATCTGGCACGTAGGCCCAGTGGGTCAGCGCTTGTGCCATTATGATGAATTTCCACAATCCGAACACAACGCTCAGGTAGCCAGCGGGCATCATTTTCATCCTGTGAAAAAACACGGACATGTCCTTGTCCCCATGTCAATACCGGATCGGGCCTGTGCCAAGCACTTGTTAGAGGATCTTTCCACTTAACTTAAGCAAAAGCTCTTTGCTCTCTCTTTTCCCAAAACCACTGTGCTGCAGAGTGGCCATTGCAATCCAAATTTAAAAAATTTAGTACGAATAGAGCATGAGAAAGTATATTAACAGGAGAGAAGGGGTATATCTCCCCCCCTTTTAATTTAGAAATTTGGTGTTTTAACAAACCGTTGGCCCGTTCGACAATTCCTTGACCATGAGGATTATAGGGAATTCCTGTAGTGTGAACAATTTGGTAAGATTTGCAAAAAGATTGAAAAGCTCGTCCAACATATCCCGAACCATTATCAGTTTTAATTTGTTTAGGAAGTCCCATAGTAGCAAAGCAGCGTAAGGCATGGGAGATACAATGTTTGCCGGCTTCCCTACTAAGAGGAGTAGCCATAATAAAATTAGAGTAAGTGTCTATTGTAACATGGACAAAGTGGAGCCTTCCAAAAGAGGGGATGTGTGTAACATCCATTTGTCAGACATGGTTGGCCACTAAGCCTCGAGGGTTAATGCCATAAGAGGGCACAGGTAACAGGCCTGAAGACCAATGGAACAGAATTGAAGACCCAGAATTAAACCCACAAAACTATGCCTACTTAATCTTTGATAAAGGAGCTAAAACAATAGTATGGAAGAAAGATAGCTTCTTTAACAAGTGGTGCTGGCAAAACTGGCTCAACACATGCAACAAACTAAAACTAGATCCTTATATATCACCCTGCACCAAAATCAATTCCAAATGGATTAAAGACCTTGAAATCAAAACAGGCACCCTGAAGACACTAAAGGAAGGAGTAGGAGAAACACTTGGGCTCCTTGGCACAGGACAGAACTTCCTTAACAAAGACCCTGAAAGGCTACAAATCAAAGAAAGGTTGGACAAATGGGACTGCATCAAACTCCAGAGCTTCTGCATGGCAAAGGACATAGCTCTCAAGATAAACAGAAAGCCCACAGACTGGGAGAAGATCTTTACCGGACATTCAACAGACAAAGGCCTCATCTCTAAAATATATGCAGAACTAAAAAAATTACCTTCTTCCAAAACAAAACTGCAAAGAACCAATAGCCCCCTCATCAAGTGGGCTAAAGACTTACAAAGAAACTTCTCTGATGAGGAAATGAGAATGGCCAATAGACATATGAAAAAATGCTCTACATCACTGGCCATAAAGGAAATGCAAATCAAAACAACATTGAGATTCCATCTCACCCCAGCAAGAATGACATATATCAAGAAAACTAATAATAACAATTGTTGGAGGGGATGTGCCCAAAAGGGAACCCTACTTCATTGTTGGTGGGAATGTAAACTGGTTCAGCCACTCTGGCAAGCACTATGGAGATTCCTCAGAAGGCTCAATATAGAACTCCCCTATGACCCAGCAGCCCCACTGTTGGGTATCTATCCAAAAGCTCACAAACAAAATCACAGTAATGCCACCAGCACAACAATGTTCATCGCAGCACAATTTGTCATAGCGAGAAGCTGGAACCAACCCAGATGCACCTCCATAGATGAATGGATCAGGAAAATGTGGTACATTTACACAATGGAATTTTATGCCTCTATCAGAAAGAAAGACATTGTTTCATTTGTAAGGAAATGGAAGGACTTGGATAAAGTTATATTAAGTGAAGTGAGCCAGACCCAAAGAAACATGGACTCTATGGCCTCCCTTATTGGGAATAATTAGTACAGGTTTAGGCAAGCCATAGCAGAGCATCACAAGGCCCAATAGCTATACCCTTAGAAACACACAAGATGATGCTAATTGAAATGAACTCCATGTTATGGAAACAAGTGATATATCACAGTTGTAACTACTTTCAACGTCCTATGTGTATGTGTAGTTTCTATTATTGATAATGTTTTGTATCACCTTCCTATATTTGTACCTACACTATCTCTGTAATCTTATCTGAGTATATTGGAAACCGTGTTTACTGGTATTGGAAGTAGGAAATTCAAAGGGAATACCAAATTCAAGAGACACAGGGTAAAAATAGAGAAATAACTACAAAAGCAATACTTGCAAAACTGTTTGGTGTAAGTGAACTGAACACCTGGGGGGGAGGGAAAGGGGGGGAGGAAGGGGGGCATGAGGGACAAGGCAACAAACAGTACAAGAAATGTATCCAATGCCCAACGTATGATACTGTAACCTCTCTGTACGTCAGTTTGATAATAAAAATTTGAGAAAAAAAAAAAAAAGAGGGCACAGGTAGAAAGGTAGCACAGTTGGGACAAGTTTTTACAATTTGGCGAGCTGCCTCACGTGTAATATGAAATTGCTGACGTAAGGCACAACTGTTTTGATGGTGGGCAGTATGTGATTGCTTTGCCAAGTCAATTTGAGTGAGGAAAATTTGGGTAGCCTCATCCGTGATAGCATTGCCCTCACTTTATGGTCCAGGAAGCTTAGTATGGGCACGTATAAATCCAAAAAAGCACGGACAGGTGAGAGAGCGAAGAAGAAGTTGTATCTGGCGAAAAAGAGTTTGGATAGTGGAATTAGCTGTACCAAGAAAAGGGACAGTTTCAATGACCTGAAGGGCTCGAATAACATAATGACTATCTGAATATAAATTAAATGCTTTAGTAGGTATAAGAGTAAACTGCTTGAAGTTCAACTTCCTGGGCAGAAGAAAGCCCAGTGTCCCAAGATCTAGTTTCACCATCAATAGTAAGAGATGCCATTGCATTAGAGGATCCATCTGTAAACACCAAGGCAGCCATAGAAAGAGGAGATACAGATACAACCCGAAGAAATATAAAGACATAAGAAGGGGCAAAGTGAAGCAACTTGTTGGAGGGATAATGATGTGAAATTGTACCCACAAAATTGGCCCAAGCAATGCCCCAGGAATCACAATGGATATAAAGCCATTCTTGCTGCTGTAAAGTATAGGGGATATAAATAACCTGTGGATCTCGTCCAAGATACTTACAAGATTCCACACAGCACATATGGACTAAGGTGGCTACCAATTCATAATAAGGAGTTAACACTTTTGAAGGAGTAGCAGGCAAGGAAAGCCACAAAAGGGGTCCCTTCTGCCAGAGGACCGCTGTTGGAGAATGAGGTGTAGTTAAAATATAGGCTTCCCAAGGGGCTGAATAATCAATATAATTTATATGTTGGGAAGAAATAGCAGAATTTATTATGCTCAAGGCTTTAGTTGCTTCAGTTGTCATTTCTCTGGGAGATGTAGCGTCAGGGTCCCCCTTTAATAGATCAAATAGGGGTTTTAATTCAGCTGTGGACAATTTAAGATATGGGCGAAGCCAATTAATATCTCCCAGAAATTTTTGAAAATCATGCAAAGTACGTAGATGAGAGGTCTTAATCTGTAATTTCTGGTTAGTAAAATAATAAGGACCCAAGATATGACTGAGATAAGTATACGGAGGATGCTCTGAGCCAATAAAATATCATCCATGTAATGAATAATATAAACAGAAGATAAATTTTGGCGAGTAGAAGAGAGAGCCCTCGCTACAAAGCTTTGACACAAGGTGGGGCTATTCGCCATGCCTTGGGGCAACACTAGCCAATGGTACCGTTTCATGGGTTCTTTAAAATTAGTAGAAGGGACACTAAATGCAAAGCGTTTGCAATCCTGAGGAGCAAGGGGTATGGTATAAAAACAATCTTTTAAGTCAATTATAATTTTGTATGTATTTTGAGGAATTGCCATAGGAGACAGCAAACCTGGTTGTAATGCCCCCATGAGTTCCATGGTGGCATTTACTCGTCGGAGATCCTGTAGGAGTCTCCATTTACCGGATTTCTTTTTAACAACAAAAATAGGTGAATTCCATGGGGAGATAGTAGGAGAAATTTGGCCCAAGTCCAGCTGTTCCTGTACTAGCTGTTGGGCAACAACAATCTTTTCAATTGATAGGGGCCACTGATCCACCCACACCGGAGTGTCTGATAACCATGTGATAGGATCGGCGTGAGGGGCAGGATGAGCAGCAGCCCCCATTGAAAATATCCCAGCCCTTGTCTAGGAGGTCGGGGCTGAGGTTGAACGGGTTCTCTAATTCCTTGTTGATGACCTCCCAATCTTCCTGAAGGCAGTAGCCCTTGACTTAGGAGCTGATGAGTGACTGCGTCACTAGGGCTAAACAAATCAACTCCCATCTTTTCCATAATATCTCTGCCCCACAAATTTATGGGAAAATGATCTAATACATAAGGCTGGAAAGTCCCAGAATGCCCCTCACCATCTCTCCAGTTAAGGATGGCACTGCTTTGTTGGGGATCTGTGGCATGGCCAATCCCCTGCAAGGATGTAAAAGACGCAGTAAGAGGCCAGTTAGAAGGCCAATGTCTCTTGGCTATCACAGACACATCTGCTCCTGTATCTGACAGACCTTGAAAGGGCTTTCCTTGCACATAAATTGTAAGCTCGGGCCTTTCCCGTTTTATGTTTTGAACCCAAAATATGTCTGAGGACCCAAAACTCCTTTCTCCCCTAGGGTTCGTGGTGGCTGATGCACTGATTGAAATTAAAGGAATAAGGATGAGCTGAACAATTCTTTGTCCTGCAGGGATAGAGATAACACTAGCAGGCGCTGAAGCCATGATTTTTATTTCTCCAGTATAGTCCTGATCTATCACTCCTGGAATAATATGCAGGCCTTTCAGTGCAGAGCTACTGCGGCCTAACAGTAAGCCGACAGATCCCCTCGGTAGGGGGCCAATGGCTCCCATAGGGAGGGCCTGGACTCCCATCTCAGGAGTCAGTACTGAGCTGGTGGAGGAGCAGAGGTCCAGTCCTGCACTCCCTGGTGTTGCTCGGAGGAGGCAGGAAACTGATTGTAGCTGCGAGTTGTCGGGGGGTGGGCCTGAGGTTGGGGGAAGGAAGGAGCCGCCCCAAAATTTTTCCGCGGGGCCAGGGGCTGGCCCCTCTGCCAGTTTCCCGAAATCAGGCGGCCAGAGTTAACAAAAGTAGATCTACATTTCCTAGCCCAATGCTTCCCTTTATTACAACAGGGACAAGTTCCAGGCTTAGCTCTCCTTTCCTGATTAGGGCAGCGAGCCATTAAGTGGCCCATTTGTCCGCAGGAAAAACAGCTGCCGGGAGGCCCAGCAGTGTGCAGATGTCCCTTTGGCCAGTTTTCACTCCCCGGGTATGTAGCATGCCTTTGAGGGCCTGCATGTATAGCGTGCGGCTATTACCTTGTCCCATAATTTATTACTCCCGACAATACACTCTCCTCCCGCTCTCATTCCCAAGTATTTGGACGTCCTTACCTGAGCGGGGATCACCCGCTGTCGATCCCAGGCCTTCAAGTCCCTGTTCCAGGTGCCAAACCTGCCGGGCCAGCCGGCAGGGAAACAGGAATCCTGACTGAGGGGCAGCAGGGATAAGGAAAAGGAAAAATAAGGCAAGAGAAAAAAGACAAGAGACAAAGATGGGGTACGGGAGGTCTGCAGACGTAAGGTTGAACCTCAAGACTACAGCCCCGTTTATTCTTAACATCCAGCTCATATGCAGTTTGGGAACCAGGGAATGGAATAAGGATACCAAAGTTTAAGAAAATAAGAAAGCTTTTAAGTTCCTAAATAACAGGAGGCAATAAAACAAGACAAGGCAGAATGGTAAACACAAGCCAGGAGCCTATGGACACAGTAAAACATCTTGGTAAGTGCTGGCTGTCAATTAAGCCAAATCTTACCGCATTCCTTGTGATAACAGCACAACCAGAGGTCAGGATGAGGTTAGCTGCTAGCAGCTCCCAACAGTAGTGGCTACAACTGGGCACATGACCAGCTCCACTGACAAGCTGTGTGATGTTCAGTGAGTTCCCGTGTAATGTTAGGCTAATACCTCCCAGGTTTGCTGTGCTAATTAAGCAAAGTAATACACATATAGCCTAATGCAGGGCTGCTGCCCAGTCAGTACTCATCACAACTTTTGAATCACTTAATCATGGATTTCTTTAGTTTTATCAACTCAAAACAGCTAAGAAGGGTTTCTAGATACCATATTTACCAGAGTAGAGTACTACCTGGAGCTAGAGCGCTTGTATGAGCATTAAGTCTTGGGGTGCTTTTCAGCCTTGAGAACATCTAACAAAGCAAGAGGGCCATAAGGTCAGATAAATAAAGGGGCTACCAGGTACAGTTTTATCACACGTTGATAATGGAATCTCATGATTACTCAGTACAGCAGACAATTATGACTTCAACAGAGGGCAGTAAATGTCTTGCCATGTCTGGAACATGCAGACACTGAAAAGCAACCAGAGATAAACTATGACCAGGGCAGGGGGAAGGGGAAGAGGATTCATGTAGCCAACATTACCAACACAAGACAAGAACTCAGAGGACAAACGGAGGATCCATGGCAAAGGTAGAGAAGGGAGAAAGAATGCAACAGAGTTTCCACAAGAGTAGGAAGCCCTTGGAGTCGAACAACATGGCAGAGTCAAACAAACAATATGCCAGGCATGAGATATTCTTGGAGCAACAGTCTTTGGGGAGACTTTCACACTTCAATGAGTCTTTCCTCCACTTCAGATCAGGGTCCTCCCTCCATGACCTCATCTGAGCCCCCTAAGTCCTCCCAACTCCCCACTCTCAGTGGCAGCTCAGGCTTCATCCTGAATGTTAGGACACGGTCATTCAGTACCCACTGTGAAACATGCCCAGAGGGTTTCAGTAACAAACAGACTTTACCAAAGCCTCAATGCTCTGGAAGGATGTGTCTCCTCTTCCCATCTCCTGTCACCTTCCTCTCTCATCTAAGGGTACATAGAAAGCCTGCTCTGTGAAGGCCACAGCTCAGGAACTCAGACTCAATACCGGACTGATAGATAAACACAAAGTTGTGAAATGCTTCTCTATCCCCACAACTAAACATCTCACCTTATTGGTACAATCAACATGAATTAAGCTTTATATAGCTAAGAGAGCTAAAAGATACAGACTTCACCGGAGGAAATCCTGGGGAACCCCAAAGATAGCAGGGGAGACTAAAACAGAGAGACCTTACATAGACATATGTGAAAATCCAGATTTACCTAATATTTGATGGAACTTAACTACTGGGCCAATAAAAAAGGAAATTGCTAAGAAATTATACAAACCCTTTAAAACAAAAGATTCAGTATGCCAGAACAGAAGATCAAATTAAAACTATATATCATAAATCAGGGAAAATTTAGTACCACAAAACTAAGAATGTATGAATGGCCTCAATATAGGAGTAGTTAAAAGCTCATTAGAAAGCAAAATTTCTAGTCTCCCAATATGAAAAAGAGCAAGGGGAATAAGAATAAACAAAGCACAGATGCAGAACAATGACTACAAATGAAATAGTACTCCATCTTGGTAATAATTGAGTAAATATAAATAAAATGCAGCATCATCATTACCTATGAAACTAATGAAAAAAAGATAATACCCCTATGTAACAAGAGCAATATAACAGATACTGTCACACTTTATCCAAAAGCGATTGGCCAAAGGGGAGAGAAAACTTCTAAAAGCATTCATGTCCAAGCCTTCTTTGACCTAGTAATTCCATTTCCAGGAATCTATTGGAAATAAATCACGTGTACATTATTTTTACAAAGGTGTTCACATCCCCATATTTGTCATGACCTTTTATATAGAAATATGAGATGTGGTTAGATGATTAAATAGAATATGGCAAAGCCATATGTTAGGAAAATGTTTAGTACTGAAAAATCACTGAAGACTTAACATGGAAAAACATTCATTCTATAAAACCTGGTGATCACGGAGGAAACATGATACAAATGTAAATGTAATCTGTGTACAGACAATATTTATGTAATGTATTCAACATAACTAGGAATATATTACACAGATGCATACAAAATATAAGAAAAATATTCCAAAATGCTCACAGTCATTAAACATTCTGAACAGATTACAGCTGATTTACATATCCATTCTCTTATAAACATTTATTGGGCTCATAATTAGGAAAATATTAAAGGAAATCGTTTTACCATTCAAGTTCTGAGAGCATGAAGAGGGTAAGCAAATGCATTGTTTTAGATGTTATAGTTTCAAATATACTTTTGTAATCTCTATTTTAGCACCCTTATCCTTTAAAAACAAACAATGTATCAATAGCTCTACTGATAGTCACAGAAGAAGACATGGAATCTTATCCCCAGACAGCCTTTCCATTGCCCTATCCTGATAGGTATCAAATCTTGTCTTCCTGGGTGGTGACATAAACAAGATGGTGGGATAGGAAGATCTCAACTCATTCTCACAGAGCTTCTGACTATCCAGAAAGTTTTGACGAAACCCTAGACAGCTCCGCTAGATGAGTGGAAGTCAACAACAGTAGAACTATACCAGGTAAGAAAACTCATTGCAGTTCTTCCATGTTACCCTTACCCACACTCAGCACGGCTGAATGGACTTGGGAGAAAATGTCTTACTCATGGCTTCTCCCTTGGCAAGGAAACAGGCATGGGCCAAACATTCCAGGTTTTCTGGGTGATACCTGCAGGACTAACTTCTCTCCTGCCCCATCCAAAGTTTGGATGCCCAGGGGTTGCTTGTTGCCCTACCAGAGAATCTGTAGTACTGCAATGCAACAGCAGGGGCTGGGGATATGGCCTAGTGGCAAGAGTGCTTGCCTCATATAGACGAAGGCCTGGGTTCAATTCCCCAGCACCACACATACAGAAAAGGCCAGAAGTGGTGCTGTCGCTCTTGAGCAAAAAGAAGCTAGTACAAGGCCCAGGACTGGCAAAAAACAAAGCAACAGCAGATGGAGCCAGAGATGACAAACTCTTTAAAAAAATACGGCAAATCTCTGGGAAATGAAGATGTACAAGCAGAGAGAAAACACGGATCCAGAAAAGCCCCTCCAAATTGCTCTCCAGACTGGTGGGCAAAGGTCTTTCCATGTATGAAGGTAATAAATTCTCAAACTTAGGTGCAATGGAATTGGAGAGTTGGGTTGTGGGGTGGAGGGGTGGGAGGAGGGATAATTAGGGTTAGATGGGTCACAAGGGGAGGGTCCTGATCTGACTAGATGGTTTGTTAGCCAGTCTATAAAGACTGTGAGAACTGAGTGTTCTTACAAATGCCAAAATTATAGCAAACAGACAAATTGTACATCAGCAGCAAGGTCTATAAAGAAACAAGGAAATATGGCCTCATCAAAGGAACAGAAATTTCCAAAACTCTTACTTCCAATGAACTACCAGAAAACCAGAAGTGGTTCTTTGGACCAAACTGGTAGAGTACTAGCTTTGAGCAAAAAGAACTCAGGGACAGCACCCAGGACCCGAGTTCAAGCCGCATGATGGCACAACAAGAAAAAGAAAGAAAAAAGAGAAGAAAGAGAAGAGAAACACAATAAGCTATAGGTATACAAATAAAATCAGGAAGAAATGAAAACTGAACAGAACAAGAATATTAGCAAACAAAAATAAGATAAAAGAAAAGACTTGACTCTGGAGCTAAAAGAATTTAATAACTGAATTAGAAACTCATTGAAGGGGCACAATAGCTGACTTCACAAAAAGCAAAACAAGACTATGAACTTAAACACAAGTTGCTAAGTTTTATATAGTCAGAGGAACAAAATACCATCAAGCAAATCAACATTCACTGTGTGTGTGTGTATAGATAGATAGATAAATAGATAGATAGATAGATAGATAGATAGATAGATAGATAGATAGATAGACAGATAGACAGATAGATAGATATAGATGAGGAGGGAAAAAAATCAGCAGAAAATGTATTGGAAAAACTATTAGCCAGAAACTTCCCAACTCAGAAGTAAAAGAATTTAAATGAATGTATTGACGTTTTTGTGGTGTCAAGGTTTGAATTCAGGGCGCTGCACTGGCGAGGCAGGGGTGCCATGCCTCCAGTCCTTTGTGCTTTATATTACTTTTCAGAGAGGTTCTTCCATTTTGGGACCAGCCTTGGACCCTAAGATCCTCTAGCATACTCCTACCAATGCTCCCGTGTAGCTTGGATTACAGGAATGCATCTCCATGTCTGACTTGCTTGTTAAGATAGATAAGACTCAATATCTTTTTGCCTATGCTGGCTTCAACCCATGATCTCCTTGCTCATGGTCTTCTTCAGATCTTCTTCTCCCTCCCAAGTTGCTGGGGTTATAGGTATGAGCCACAGTCTGAGCTTCTGGATTCTTATTTTTCTAAAGAAAATTAATCTTTGCCTATTTCCATGTCCTGAAGTATTTTATCTGTTTTTTTTATGAAGTTGCATAGTTTCAGTTCTTATATTTAAGTCATTCGTTCATTTTAAGTTGGTTGGTGTATATGGGAAGAGAAGAATCTGCATCCACTATTCAGTTATCTTTTTATTATCTTTAAGTAGTAGTGCACAGGAGTCACCATTCAACAAATCTATTTAAATCTACTTGTAAGTGCAGTGTATCTGGACCCATGTCACCCCTTTCTTTCATCATTCTCCCCATCTCGCCCAACCTAACCCCTACTCTCAATTTTCCCAGTTTCATAGGATACATGTTGAATGTTATGACTGCATTCTCCCTACCCTCTTTTCTAGATTAGTCTTCCCCACTCCTGAACCTCTCCCCACCTTTCAAATACTTTTCCTGATATTCACAATGTTGTATTGTGAGTGTGTTTTTCTAAGAAATTACACCATTTGAATTATTCTTTGCAAATACAGTTAATATGTCCGTGTACCCTTGCATACAACTCTGTATGTGTTTACTTGCATATGTATAAATTAGGTCCAGCTTCCACATATGAGAGAAAACATGCATCCTTTGTCTCTCTGGGTCTAACTCATTCCACTTAATATGATTTTTTTCCAGGGCCTTCCATTTCTTTTAGACATATGTAATCTCATTCCTTCTAATGAATGAATAGGGCTGGGGATATAGCCTAGTGGCAAGAGTGCCTGCCTCGGATACACGAGGCCCTAGGTTCGATTCCCCAGCACCACATATACAGAAAACGGCCAGAAGGGGCGCTGTGGCTCAAGTGGCAGAGTGCTAGCCTTGAGCGGGAAGAAGCCAGGGACAGTGCTCAGACCCTGAGTCCAAGGCCCAGGACTGGCCAAAAAAACAAAAAAAAAACAAAAAAACTCTAATGAATGAATAAAATTCCACCGCATATATATATATATATATATATACATATATATACATATATATCACATTTTCTTTTTTTTTTTTTTTTTTTTTTTTTTTGGCCAGTCCTGGGCCTTGGACTCAGGGCCTGAGCACTGTCCCTGGCTTCTTCCCGCTCAAGGCTAGCACTCTGCCACTTGAACCACAGCGCCACTTCTGGCCATTTTCTGTATATGTGGTGCTGGGGAATCGAACCTAGGGCCTCGTGTATTCGAGGCAGGCACTCTTGCCACTAGGCTATATCCCCAGCCTACATTTTCTTGATCTATTTGTACATTAAGGGGCATAAGAGCTGTTTCCATCCCTTAGCTATAGTGAATAGTGCAGCAATAAGCATGGTTATACGAGAGGCTTTAGCATATGATGGTTTGTAATCTTTTTGATATATGTTCCAGTGGGATTGCTGGATTACAGGGTAGTTCTAGGTTTACTTTATTGGGTTTATCTAAATAAACTTTGCTTCCTGGGGTGGTTGAGGTAGTTTACATTCCCACCATCAGTGTGTTATTAGGGATCCCGCCCTCCCCCCCAACCGCATCCATGACAGCCTCTATTGTTGTTTGTATTCTTTTTTTTTCTTTTTTTTTTTTTTTTGGCCAGTCCTGGGCCTTGATCTCAGGGCCTGAGCACTGTCCCTGGCTTCTTTCCGCTCAAGGCTAGCACTCTGCCACTTGTGCCACAGCGCCGCTTCTGGCCGTTTTTTTTTTCTGTATATGTGGTGCTGGGGAATCGAACCTAGGGCCTCATGTATCCGAGGGAGGCACTCTTGCCACTAGGCTATATCCCCAGCCTGTTGTTTGTATTCTTGATCAGGTACACATTTTAACTGAGATGAGATGGAATCTCAGTGCTGTTCTGATGTGCATTTCCTTTATGGCCAGCAATAAAAACATTTTCATGTGTCTATTGGCAGTTTTTACTTCTTCTGAGAAGTCTCTATTTAGCTCATTTGCCCATTTATTATTTGGGTCATTGATTCTTTGAGAGTTTAGTTTCTTGAACCCTCTGACGTGTAGCTGACACAGGTCTTCTCTGAGTCTCTAGGCTGTCTATTTTAGCTTATCAACTATGTCATTCACTGGGCAGAAACTTCCTAGTTTGATTCAGTACTATTTATCCATTCTGTCTTTCACTTACTGCTTAGCTCCATCCTTCAGCAGGTAAATATCTAACTTTCCCAGCAACATTTTCAATATTACCGTGTTTTTCTGGTGATCATAGCATTGTAGTATATTATGAAGTCAGGTAATATGATGCATTCTGTATTGTTCTTTTTGCTTAAAATTACTCTGCATAGTGTGTGTGTGTATCTGTGTGTATGTGTTCTAGGATTCTTTCCCAGTTTGTAGTGAATGTTACATTTATCCATTTGTATTTCATTGTTTCACTAGCTATTACAAATGAGACTCCTTGTCCAGGTAACTCATGATTGGATCATAGTCACGCTGCCATGCTGTCCATTGATCTTGTGTCCAGCAGCTCTGCTTAATTCATTTATTAGATACAGTAATGACCATCTGACTTTCTCTTTCCCATTCTGGATCATTTTTCTCTGGCCCGAGCTCTGGCCATAGTCTCAGCCTGAAAGTGAATGGAGGTGGTGACAGTGACAAACTAATTTTTTACAACTTTTCATTTTTCCTAACTCAGTGTGCTATTAACACTGTGTGTGTGTGTCTCTGTGTGTGTCTCTGTGTGTGTAGTGCACAAGCCTTTATTATGTGGCAGCATGCTCCTTGTAAGCCCCTTGCTTTATCTTTAAACTTTCTGCTACTTGATGTAACTCATAAATTCTGCAGCTAGCAACCCACACAGGGAGAGTGTCAGTAAACCAGGTGTAATTCAAGTGTGAACAAGCAAGATGCACTCACTGCGCATCCAAGGCAGCGTGAGATATGGTTAAGGAAATATGTCCCATCGTTGGGAGTCATAAGAAAAGAGATTCACTTCCAGCCGGCTATGGGAGAACACATTTGGAGGAGCAAAGGGGTCAGGAAATAAAAGAGCCTCTTATGTAACACAAGAAAATGTGGAGCTGGCCTTGTCATCTCACAGAGCAAACCCCATGTCAATGCTAGAAGGACCAAGCAGCCCCAACACCACCACCCTCATTCAGCGCAGCCATAATCCCCAAACTAAAATAACAGGTCCTCGGGGGGCATCATGTTCCAACAACAATAACTAGGTAACATATTCAGGAGTAGACTACTCCAGGATCTGACTTGGCTTTCACAACAGTTTAGGGCCTAATCTTGCAATCAAACTCCTCCTAGTTCCCCACCTGCCTCATTTGCCTCTTCCCCAGACAATGAAACATCCTCTCCTACCCCAAAGCCCTTCCTTCTAGAAGCTCTCTGTCTAGATCTGGGGCTTTTTGGACTCTTCTCAAGTCCCTCAAGTCTCTCAACACACACTGCTGTATCAAGAGGCCCTCTTGAGCTTCATGTTTACAGCACCCACCATCATCACTACCCATCCTGCTCCAACCTCTTATCCACACTTCTTCTCCGCAGTCCAACAAGATCTCACCTGTAGGGCTATGAAAACTCCATTTAATAGCTGAAACAGAAGCAAAGAGATGAGTTTATTGCTCACTATGGTGAAAGAGACCTACAGTGGATGAAGAGTACCTCCAAATAGAACAGATGAGAGGGAATTGTGAAACAGATATATAGAGAATTTTGAAAAGTATGCGGCTCTATGATTGGCAGATTTCTAAGACACACGTGTATGGTGTCAAATAGGTTATCAAGTAAGGAAAGCTGTCGTTAATTGCTTGCCATTTAAGACACAAGTACTAGAGAGCCACTGCTGTACGGTGAGAAGAAAGAGAAGCCACATTTTGAGAGGTCGAATTGGGAGCCTTTATTAGAGCTTTGGTGGTCTACAGATGGACTCCTGTCTCAAAGATCTGCAGCCCGGAACAGAGCTTACACAAAGCTTTTAAAGACACAAACCACATGCTTGGGGTGGAGGAACGCAATCCCAACAAAAGCAGACCTTCCATGGACATACTCAGGTATAAGCTCAGGTACCAGCAGAACTTTTCCATCTAGGGAAGACAGGCCTCAACCTTCCATCTAGGAAATACACCTGATCCTTTCCACATAGGGGAATCTTAAGAGACTACTCTGAGGGTGGTGATTCAAGCCATTTAGGGAGGTAATCAATGCAGAATCATAGCATTCTCTATAAGGCTGTAACATTTGCATTTCTCTGAAGCAGTTTTCCTAGCTCACCTTGAGCTAGGCATCTACATTTAATGTATGGCCTCTCTCCCTTTCAGTACTGGGTACTCAGCAAGAGGTACCAAGATGGCTGTGAGAAGTTACTCAGACTTGGCCTCCTTACATCATAACTATCCCTCAATGGCTGTCTTTCTAAAGAAAGGATACAAATCTGGTCAGTTTTAAAACCAACTTTCATTAAGGCAAGTTGTAGACTAAATGAACAGATCTAAAACAAGCTTCAATGTCAACTTTTAACCAAGCCTCCCAAGCCACTAAGCCTTCCCTACTCTTCTCTGAGGTCAAATCCTATGTGACGGGGTCCACCATTTTATTCACCCTAACCTAGGACTCACCACAGCACTGATACACTCACTGTCAAATGACTAAGGGAATTCCTTTGCTACATTATGGATAGCGAGAGCTTTTACTTTATGGTTTGCTACTTAATTCTCATAGAATAACACAGTGGTTGAGGATAGCTTTATAACCACACAGTCCTGGCTTCGAATTCTGGTTTTTGTCATGAGCTGGTTTTTGGTCACCTCTACCTCCATTTCATTATTTAAAAGAAAGAAGGGAGCAAAGAATAACAATATCTACTCTGAGGATTACTAATGCCCAACTTCTAGCACCAAAGTCTCTCGCCACATTTATCATGTGTTTTATCACTGAGCATTTCTGATGGACTCCAATAAGATTTTTGAACATAAAACCAGGAGGATAAGATGTGGCTCTACGAAAAAGTATCAAGTAAGGCCTGAAATGAAAGTATTTATGAGGTGTTATAAAAAGTGTATTCTTGGGCTGGGGATATAGCCTAGTGGCAAGAGTGCCTGCCTCGGATACACGAGGCCCTAGGTTCGATTCCCCAGCACCACATATACAGAAAACGGCCAGAAGCGGTGCTGTGGCTCAAGTGGCAGAGTGCTAGCCTTGAGCGGGAAGAAGCCAGGGACAGTGCTCAGGCCCTGAGTCCAAGGACCACGACTGGCCAAAAAAAAAAAAAAAAAAAAGTGTATTCTTTTGTCCAACCTTTCTTTGATTTGTAGCCTTTCAGGGTCTTTGTTAAGGAAGTTCTGTCCTGTGCCAAGGAGCCCAAGTGTTTCTCCTACTCCTTCCTTTAGTGTTTTCAGGGTGCCTGTTTTGATTTCAAGGTCTTTAATCCATTTGGAATTTATTTTGGTGCAGGGTGATATATGAGGATCTAGTTTTAGTTTGTTGCATGTGTTGAGCCAGTTTTGCCAGCACCACTTGTTAAAGAGGCTATCTTTCTTCCAGACTATTGTTTTAGCTCCTTTATCAAAAATTAAGTAGGCGTAGTTCTGTGGGTTCAATTCGGGTTCTTCAATTCTGTTCCATTGGTCTTGAGGCCTTTTCCGGTGCCAATACCAAGCTGTTTTTATTACTATAGCTTTATAATACAGCTTGAAGTTGGGTATTGTAATTCCTCCAGCACTGTTCTTTCTGCTTAGGAGTGTTTTTGCTATTCTAGGTCTTTTATTGTTCCATATGAATTTCTGGATTGCTTCCTCTATTTCATTAAAGAATGGTGTTGGGATATTAATGGGACTGCATCAAACTGCAGAGCTTCTGCATGGCAAAGGACATATCTCGCAAAATAAACAGAAAGCCCACAGACTGGGAGAAGATCTTTACCATACATTCAACAGACAAAGGCCTCATCTCTAAAATATATGCAGAACTAAAAAAATTACCTTCCTCCAAAACAAAACCGCAAAGAACCAATAGCCATCAAGTGGGCTCATCAAGTGGGCTAAAGATTTACAAAGAAACTTCTCTGATGAGGAAAGGAGAATGGCCAATAGACATATGAAAAAATGCTCTACATCACTGGCCATAAAGGAAATGCAAATCAAAACAACATTGAGATTCTATCTCACCCCAGCAAGAATGTCCTATATCAAGAAAACTAATAATAACAATTGTTGGAGGGGATGTGGCCAAATGGGAACCATACTTCATTGTTGGTGGGAATGTAAACTGGTTCAGCCACTCTGGCAAGCAGTATGGAGATTCCTCAGAAGGCTCAATATAGAACTCCCCTATGACCCAGCAGCCCCACTTTTGGGTATCTATCCAAAAGACCACAAACAAAATCACAGTAATGCCACCAGCACAACAATGTTCATCGCAGCACAATTTGTCATAGCGAGAATCTGGAACCAACCCAGATGCCCCTCCATAGACGAATGGATCAGGAAAATGTGGTACATATACACAATGGAATTTTATGCCTCTATCAGAAAGAATGACATTGTTCCATTTGTAAGGAAATGGAGGGACTTGGAAAAAGTTATACTAAGTGAAGTGAGCCAGACCCAAAGAAACATGGACTCTATGGTCTCCCTTATTGGGAATAATTAGTACAGGTTTAGGCAAGTCATAGCAGAGCATCACAAGGCCCAATAGCTATACCCTTATGAACACATAAGATGATGGTAAGTGAAATGAACTCCATGTTATGGAAACAATTGTTATATCACAGTTGTAACTACTTTCAACGTCCTATGTGTATGTGTAGTTTCTATTATTGATGATGTTCTTGTATCACCTTCCTGTGGTTGTACCTACACTATCTCTGTAATCTTATCTGAGTATATTGGAAACCGTGTTTACTGGTATTGGAAGCAGGAAATTCAAAGGGAATACCAAATTTGAGAGACACAGGGCAAAAAAAGAGAAACAACTACAAAAAAAATACTTGCAAAACTATTTGGTGTAAATGAACTGAACACCTCCGGGGGCGGGGGAGCGAAAGGGGGGGAGGGAGAGGGACATGAGGGACAAGGTAACAAACAGTATAAGAAATGTATCCAATGCCTAATGTATGAAACTGTATCCTCTCTGTACATCAGTTTGATAATAAAAATTTGAAAAAAGAAAAGTGTATTCTTATTTTTCCCAGGCCTGGGGCTTGAACTTAGGAGCTGGGCACTGTCCCTGAACTTCTTTTGCTCAAGGCTAGCACTCTTACCACTTGAGTTACAACACAACTTCCAGCTTTTTCTGTTTATGTAATACTGAGGAATTGAACCCAACACTTCATGCATGTTAGGCAGGTACTCTACCGCTAAGCCACATCCCCAGCCCCTAAAGATATATTCTTACTCTCTGTAAGTAGTTGTACAGTGTCATTACCATTCACCAAAGCAGTTTATGAATACAGGGCATTTTAATCCATGTCACCCTTTTCAATAGCCTCATTCAACCCCTCCCAACCCACTTCTTCCCTTACTTACCTTAATTTTAGGTTATTTATTTTACCATATAACAAATCAGTTTATGTGTACAATGCATCTTGATCTGTATCATCATTACAAGGTATTGTTTTTTTTTAACCCAAAGTTCCCTTGATCCCCTTCCCTCCAACTTACTTTTAGCGATAGCTCCCATCACTATCCAAACTGCTGCCTCCTTCAACCTCCCAGCTGCTAATCATTCCTGATACCTCAACATCAAGATCTGCAGATGTTAACTAAGCTAAGTCATTTTCTCCCCAAAGAAATGCTATTTATTAAATCAGTGTGTCAATCTATTTATTTTATTAACCCCATACAATTCATTGTGACCTATCAAATAACTGAAACCTGAAACACAAAGACACAGGTTAGAAGACATTTTGAAGAAGAGACTGGGATGCCGATTAGGCCTGTGTGGAAAGAGGTTTCTAGGGTTCAGGATAAAGTTCATCTGCTCTGTTTCCAAAGTCCAGTCTTGGCAAGAATGACAGTATCCCAGGCCTATGTAGGTTTAACTTACTTTCTCTCAAACACACACATAAGCACATGTGCACACACACACACCATCACACAGTTTCATCCAGCATCTCCATCCTCAGCTTGGAGCAATCAGAATCTCTACTACCTTTAAATTAGGGTTATGGACACCAAGAAGCCTTGGGCTGAGTATACCTTTGCAAATGGCTGTGAACATCCCAGAGATGGTTGTACTCCCTCTATATGATGTGGCTTTGGTTACCTGGATTTTGCTTTACTACTGTCCCTGAATCTCATCAACACAGACACATTCAACTATATACTGCATAAATCAAAACAGCATGACCTGTGGATGTGGTAGGCCTGGGTATGAGTGCTGTCTTTTCTTCTCCCTCTCCCCTCCCTTCCTCCTCCTCTTTCTTCTTCCTCTCTGTCTCTGCCTTCCTGCCTGCCTGCCTGCCTGCCTGCCTATCTGCCTGTATATCTTCCCCCCTCTCTCTCCCTGCCACTCAGCTATCTGTGTTGCTGTGGAGAAGTTTCCTAAGCCCACTGAAATGTTTTCTTTAGAGCACAAATCTACACAGAGGGACCCAATACTGGGATCCACACAAGGTAATGGACCAATCTATACATGGCGCTACAGAGAGGAACTACAGAGGAAATGGAGAAACTATAAGAGGTACATTCTAGTGGAAGACAGAACGTGAGCAGAAAAGACACATAGGAACCCCTTTAAACACCACTGGCCTGGGCTAGAACTTTCAAGCCTAACACTTTCATTAAGAATGAAAACCACCCAGAAGGATTCCTTTGGGTCTCTTGTGAACCTGACCTAAATAAAGAAAGTCAGCAGCAACCATGCTTCTGAATTTTCTGCTACCCTGGGTCCCGCCATTCTCCATCTCTGAAGACATTTGCTCCTGCTCTAAGAGGGCACCACCTGGTGGTCACTATGGGAATGACAGTCATTAACAAGCCGGCTTCCCAACCTCTCCTGGCACCCATATTTAATGGGTGAATTTAATGGGTGAATTTAATAGGTGAATTAACATTCACCTAATCCTTATGTGGCAGAGCTAGAACTCCATGCTAGATATACAAAGCAGAGGAAAACTCAGTGACAGTTCTCCACGTACCACTGTCAACTGAATGTTTCAGCAAAGCTGATGAGAGAAAAATAAAGACCAAGTTCTTGTTCTAGCTTAGACCATGCCCTTAGCAACTCACCTTCCCTGTCTGTAGACTCTCTCCCTCACCAGAAGGATGCTATTTGGGAACAAATGGCCTTCCTTTACACCTTCCCCCTCTCGCTTCTATCATCCATCTTCCCAACTGTAGTAGACCAGCCTCCTTCCATTTCTAAAATGAAATGTTCCCACTCAATCATTAGGGAGGGCATGGTACTCATTTCCTTCTCTGTCTCCAAATACTTCCTTTTTTATTCTCATGAAATTCCCTTCTTTCTGCTAAGATGCAGAGAGCTGAGGGGCAGCAGATTAAGTTCAAAGGGGAGCATGCTAGCCCACTGGGCTCCCAGGATCAACTGTGACATTCTGAAAATTTCAGAATTCTTCCTCCACAATTTCCTGTGCGCACCTTAGTGACTCTCTAGTTTTAATCCCCCGAGGATAGACAGACTAGGAAAAGAGATGAATTTTAAATGGAGTCCCTATTGATGACTCTGATGGGCAACTGGACTGGGTTCAGGCCATTGTGAGTCCAGAAATGACGTGCAACTATTAAAAAAGAAAATTGACTTTCTCAGGTAGCTGGAAGGCAATTCAGAAAAAGGAGCTCTATCAAATGTGTTCCGAACCCTGGAAAGATCTAGTGAAATAAGTTTCATGTCTCTCAAGACCATCACTTATAAAAAGTTGGGTCTATTTTTAGATGTGTAGGTTTTCTCAGCAGCTAGGACCGCATGCACTAAGGGAACTCATGAGGCCGGCAAGATGGTAGGAAGGACTAGAGGAGCCATGGGTGCTCAGAGGGTGGCCAGGGCTGTGCTCCGATGTGAGGATTGGCCTCTATACCAAGACAGCCCTCTACTGAAGAGTAGAGGCTTCATGTGCTCAGGTCTGGTCCAACATGGGGCATTCAGCAAGAGTACTTAAGGAGAGAGAATGTAAAAAAAAATGCTTACCTTGTGTGCATAGGCATAGCTATGTTCACCTACACAACACCTGCAAGAGTAGTCAAAGGAGAAAACCCAGATTTACAAAACCAGAAGCTACGTGAAGTATGACCCATGTCCCTATGGGGAACAAGAAGCAGGATTGAAAGATCAAAGCAGGGTCCTGATCATACTGGAGAGGATTGGGCTAGTGGCAAAGAGAAGCTTGTGGATTCTACAGGACCTGAGTTCAAATCCTGGCTCAGTCACTTACCAGATGTAACCTTCAGAAAGTCTGTTTCCTCCTCTTTAAGTGGAAAGAGTTAAGCTCTTGTGAGGAGTCAGTGTCAAATGCTCCAACTGTGGGTCCTAGAATGCAATGGTGAAGTGCCCTACAATGTATGCATTTCCCTTCCACAAAGGCAATGGATAGGAATGGCTGGCTATCACCAATATCTGAAAAGAATGTAAAAAAAAAAAAAAGGAGAGAAGGGTCATAGTGCAGGTGCAGGACTTGAGCTGGGCTCTGGACAAAAGTGGAACTGTGAGTGAATGATAGGGAGGCCTGAGGAGTCACACAGCAGACAGGCAGCCCCTCTTTCCACAAGCCTTCCACATGTCCCTTCTTGCCACCGCCTGGGGTTTGTCTACTGATGGATTCTACAGGTCCCTTAGAAAAACATGATTGGAGAGAAGCAGTCACTGTGTCAACTACTTCACATTCCCTGTACCAAAAACAGTACTTGGCACACACTGGGTGCTTAATAAATATCAGCTACTGTTATTAAAATGCTTTTAATGGGCCTGGCACATGATGATGACATATGTTCAATAAATATTAACATTAGTGAATATCTCTTTCCAATTAGTAAAAAGAGAGAAAGAGAGAGAACACTAGACAGCAAGGGATTATTGAACACTGGAGAATAGTCACAGAACTGCATGGAAAGAGGAAGGAGAATTAGCAGAGCAGCTGGGTCATAGAGATTAGAAACCTGTGCCAACTGGGGAGGGCATATCTCAGACTATGGAGTCCTGGGTTTGTGCAGAGTACTAGGCCAGAAAACAAAAGAAAAATGAAAATAGTCAATACTGGAACAAGGGTGCAGTCATGAAAGGGGAAGAATGAGCATTTTTCTGGCAAAGGAAGAAGCAGGTCCTTGGGCTATGTCCGGTTCTGATTGTAAGCAATTGCCCTGAGATGTCCTCTTTGGCCTATTCCTTTCCTTTCCTCTTGTCAAACCATTCAGAAGTCCAGATTCTGGCAAAGTCCACAAGTGCCTAGCGCTTAGCTCGAAGCTGAACATCACTCTAATTAGCAGGCTTGTAATTTGTGCTCCAAATAGACTGGTTAGCTGGATCAGCTCCTCAGAAAATGTGCCTACTGTATACCAAGAAGGCTCTCTGCAGTCATGTGCACAGGTCCATAGTCACACACGACTGTGGTGGAATCACAGCCTGGCACTTCTGGCGCTCTCATGGGTAGATCAGGACTCCAAGAAGCCATGACTGCCCACGTACCCTCCCTCAGGTAGCATCAGATAACATGTCATTCCAGAACACTCTGAAAAGCACTGAGCAAAAATTCCCAAGGCTGGGGGACATGAGGGACAAGGCAACAAACAGTACAAGAAATGTATCCAACGCCCAACGTATGATACTGTAACCTCTCTGTACGTCAGTTTGAAAATAAAAATTTGAGAAAAAAAAAATAATAATAAAATAAAATAAAATAAAATTAGCTGCAATGTGTGAAAACAAAAAAAAAAAAAAAAAAAAAAAAAAAAAAATTCCCAAGGCTGTCTTTCAATACAAATTAAGATGCTGCTAGATTAGATTGGAAACAAGCATGAGCCATGGCAAAGTCCCGTCGAGCCTCCTCTCAACCATTAACAGAGATTAAAATGGCAGCCATTCCGGCACTAATCAAATACTATAATGATCCCTGGCTGTATTTTCATGGAAGAGTTGCCTTGATTTCAGAGTATGAGCAAAAAAATCAACAGAAGACATGAAAGTTCAGCTCCCTGCAAGCCTCCACCAGCCCCAGGCCTGCCCATGTATTCTGAACACAGGAAATAGACAGGGGACGGACAGATCCATCCCGCACACATTGCAGCCTAGGAATTCCTTGCGGCTCTACTTGCTCAGAAGTAAAGGCTAGTGGTGTACCTGTGGGTATTTGTTTTGTGTCTGTACTAGGGCTTGAACTCAGGGCCTGGATGCCATCGCTTAGCTGTTTCCGCTCAAAGCCAGCACTCTATTACTTGAGCCATAGCTCCACATCAGGCTTTTCTGTGTTGAGTGGGAGATAAGAGTCTCATGGACTTTCCTGCCCAAGCTGGTGTCAAACCATGATCCTCACACCTGAGCTTCCAGAGTAGCAAGGATGCTAGGCATGAGTCATTGGCACCCTGCTATGTATCTGCATTTTATTTTCAAGCATTGAATGCCCCTTAAACACCGCTTTCAGCTTCTTCTTGAATTGAAAACCATGCAAAATTGTAAATTCTCCCGGAGAAGCATAATCATTACCATTACCATATTTCAGAATTACCAGGTGAGACTAATAAGTTTGCATCTGTTTTTTGAATATCAAAACTACATTTAGAGGACATCCTCTCCTTGCTGCAGGACAGTGAGCTCAGAAGACACAAACCACACACTTGCTACAAGTCCCTGAACCTATCTCTTTTTTTGTGTGCTAGTCCTGGGGCTTGAACTCAGGGCCTGGACACTGTCTCTGATTTTTTTTCCTTAAGACTAATGTTCTATCACTGAAGTCACAGCTCTACCTCTAGTTTTTGTGTGGCTAATTAGAGATGAGAGTCTCAAGAACTTTCCTGCCTGGGCTAGTTTCAAACTGTGATCCTCAGATCTCAGCCTCCTGAGCAGCTAGGATAACAGATGTGAGCCACTAGCACCTAGCCATATATCATCTTTTTAAATTCACAACTGAACTTGCAAGTAAAGGCGATATTAACAGGCACAGGAAGCACAGGAACAACTAAAAACTAGAAGTAAGCATGGAATTGCCTGTGAATTCTGTCCTTAGGGAGTGAGCCATAGGAAGGGAAAGAAGGGAGCCAGGATGCATAGAGGACTGGAAGTAAGCATCTCCCAGTAGGTAGGCAAGAGAGGCAAAGCCTATGCAGCCTACCCAAGGCCAAAGGCTGCTGTCCCAAGTGAAGCCTCTCAAAAAGCAGCAGCTCCAGGAAAAAGAGGTTCAGAAATGTCTCCCAGCAGCTCAGGTCATGGGCCTGTCTGTCATCTGCCTATCAGCCTGTTGTCTGTCTGTCTGTCTTCAAGGAAAGAAAACAGTTTCCCTACACAATTTAAACTCTGGACCGTTAACTTTGGAACATTTGAGGGTTATCAACTTAGGCTGTTTTCACGGCCCAGAAATGACAAGTTTGATGAATTAACATAAAAACGGGTCCCAGGTCAATGAGGGGCACGGGAAAAGCTGGAGCAGAATTCCCACAACCCCCGCTGTGGACAAGTCCCCAGGAAAAGTCAGACCCATTACAACCTCATACTACAAAGGCACTCTGGTGAACAGCGGGATGCTGCTACCAAGAACTGGAAACGATAGAACAATTTAGAAGAGAATTTAATGAAATATGTTTGAAATGAGACTAAAGCTAATCTCCTTAAGGTGCCAAAATTGCTAGGAGCCAACACTTATTCCCTATTTTTTAAATAGTAAAACAAAAACTATGTTTTATAAATCTAGGACTAAAAGGACATTTTCTTAAACTAATTAATATGTTATCATTGGTCTTGATGATGCACTTTGATAAACTCATTTTAATGCCAGGAGTAAACCAAGAAGAGTTACCAACAGTGACTCTGCTCAATCTCATTATGTGGATGGTTGAAGGAAACATTTTGTAAAGGGCTTAATGGCAAATCCTTTAACCTTTGCTTACTATGTAAGTCTATACAACTCTGCCACTGTAATGCAAAAGGAGCTATGGACAGTATGGGAATTGATATGCCTCAATAAAACAAAACAAAGGGCCAGTCAAATGCTAGTGGCTCATGCCTATAATCCTAGCTACTCAGGAGGCTGAGCTATGAGGATCATGGTTCGAAGCCAGCCTGGGCAGGAAGGTTCTTAAGACTCTCATCTCGAATTAACCACCAGAAATCAGGAAATGGTGGTAGAGCACTAACCTTGAGCAAAAGAGCTCAGGGACAGCATCCAGGCTCTGAGTTCAAGTTCTGTGACTGACAACATAAAATCCCAAAGGGTATAATAAAAGTCTATATTAATACATGAAGACAAGAAAAATAAGACATAGGACTTTTAAAAAGGCCTCTCAGGAGTGGAGGCATGGCTCAGTTGGTAGAGTGCTACCCAATAAGCACATCAGATACTAAGTTCAAGTCCTGGTTTGGACCTAACAAAAAATAAAACAGAAGGAAAAATCCAGGTGCCAGTGGCACATGCCTATAATCCTAGCTCCTCAGGAGGCTGAGATCTGAGGTTCAAAGCCAGACCAGGCAATAATGTCCATGAGACTCTTATTTCCCATTAATCACAAAAAGTCAGAAGTGGAGCTGTAGCACAAGTGATGGAGTGCTAGCCTCCAGCACAAAAGCTCCAGAACAGTGCCCAGGCCCTGAGCTCAAGCCCTAGGACCAGCAACAAAAGAAAAATAAGAGCAAAAAGGCCTCTCATTTTTAGAGTAACAGATATAGATATATAGATGTACATATATATGTATACAAGTGCATAATTTTTAAGAGTATCTACAGATAAACCATGAGAGTGAATGACAGCTGAGTAAAATATATAAAGACAAATGAAGTCGCTCTTCACCAACAAGAGAAACAGAAAAGACACGATAAAAGGAGCCATGAGGAATAAAGATAACTTTAACAAAACTATACAAGAAAAGTGTAGTGAAAAAAACACATGAAATCTTTCTGATAGATTTGAAGAAAGAATGCACCTAAAAGCATCCCCATGATCCCAATAAATGCCCAAGAGGGCTTCCATGCTCCAGAAACACATTTGGAAGTTCATCAAGACTGGAATAGCCACAACAAATCTGAAGGAGAAAAATAAGTTGCAATTCCACTACCCAAACCATCAGCCAAAAGTAGTTAAAATGGATGAAAACTAGACCAAGCCAGAAACACACCATTAAGAAGCACATACATAACTGACTCAACCATGGTAGCACAAGTCTGCAATCCCAGCATGCAAGAAGCTGAAGCAGGCGCGACCGAGGGAGCACGTTGGCCGCCGCGCCGGAAATGAGCTCTGCTGCGGGCGCGCGCCCGAGGCCGGAAGTGTGCGAGGCTGAGGGAGCACCGTGGACGGCTTCCGGCATGCGTCACCCGCCTCCTGCCTCCCGGGGCAGCTAGCTGGTGGGTGGGCCCAAAGCCGCCCGATGCCGCCCTCCACCTGCCTGGCGTTCTGCGGACTCGGTGTGCCTGGGGGAAAGCTCGGCTGACATGAGCGGCAAAGAAGGAGGGTTCCGGAAGAGGAAGCATGACAACTTCCCGCACAGCCAGAGGCGAGAGGCGAAGGACGTTAACTCGTCCTCCCCGGTGATGTTGGCCTTCAAATCATTTCAGCTGGAACTGGATGCAAGGCATGACAAATATGAGAGACTTGTGAAACTAAGCTGGGACATAACTGTTGAAAGTAAAAGGACAATTTTTCTCCTCCATAGGATTACCAGTGCTCCTGATATGGAAGAAATATTGGCTGAATCAGAAATTAAGTTGGATGGTGTCAGACAAAAAATACTGCAGGTAGCCCAAGAGCTATCAGGAGAAGACATGCATCAATTCCATCGAGCCATTACCACAGGGCTGCAGGAATATGTGGAAGCTGTCTCTTTTCAACACTTCATCAAAACACGTTCATTAATCAGTATGGAAGAAATTAATAAGCAGTTGATATTTTCAACTGAAGACAGTGGGAAAGAAAACAAAACTCCCACCTCAGATGCCCAGATGAAGCAGCCAGTCACTTGGAGCCTGAAAGTTACGCCTGTGGACTACCTGCTGGGAGTGGCCGACCTGAAGGGAGAGCTGATGCGCATGTGCATTAACAGCGTGGGGACCGGGGACATCGACACGCCCTTTGAAGTGAGCCAGTTTTTGCGCCAGGTTTATGATGGGTTCTCATTCATTGGCAACACTGGTCCTTATGAGGTTTCTAAGAAGCTGTACACCTTGAAACAGAGTCTGGCCAAAGTGGAGAATGCTTGTTATGCCCTGAAAGTCCGGGGCTCAGAGATACCAAAGCATATGCTGGCAGATGTGTTTTCAGTTAAAACAGAAATGATAGATCAGGAAGAGGGTGTGTCTTAGGGTAATACCTGCCAGCTATTCTCCTGTGACAGCTTCGAAGACTGTTACTTGGTGTTTTGTTTGACTTTGGTGTGGCTTTTACATACAGATGTTTTCAGTTGTACTGTTTTAAGCTGTATACAAACTGTATATAAAATTACCCAAATGAGTCGTTTCTTAGTGTTTCTGAAAGTTTGCACTCAAGTGTTTACCCATTTGTGTCTTTGTGAAGTTTTTGCTAACTTTTGTTGCTTATCTATTATATCAATATGTCTCAGATTGCACTTTCTGTCAGACCTGTTTTAGCTTACAGTGTGTGAACTTTGGAGTTGTAGTTTTTAGTGGGGTTTTTATTTTTGAGAGAAAAATATTTCTTTGTTAAATTTCTGGACTTGAGCTTCCTGTTTATAAATTTCTTGGTAGTACTGTGCCAAGCTTCCAAGATAGGCTTAATTCATAGATCGAGAATTAAGGAACTATTGGTATTTTTTAAGTGTAAGTTTTGAGCTGTTATTAGTGAGAATTCGTATAGTTCTGGCAACTTTTGGGCCAATTTGAATTTGTATGTAACAGCCTTCTAGAAAAGCTGAGAGGGTACTTAGGTACTCCTTTTTTTTGTCCTTTATCACAGAAGATGTGATGAGCATTTGGAGATAATGTTGTAATATTTTTCACTGGTAAAGATGAGTTGCATTGTATACTTGTATATGGAGCTAAAAATCTTTTAGTAGTGATTATTTAGCAGAGTTTTTCTGTGTTTTTTTGGGGGGAAGGGGAATGAAGTTATGAGGCATGTTTGAAGGCTTTCTTACTCTAGCATCTATAGAAGTTACATTTAAATAATTACAATGACATTTTAAATACTAAGTTATTCCAAACCTTTGTAGTTGTCCTGTGATGTGAACTGATGAAGTTGCCAAAGAAAATGTATTCTGTATAACTGAGCAATAAGACAGTTGTCAGTGCTGGCAGTCTCTGGTTGTCTTCAGGGCTGGGATCTGCTACCGAGCTGAGCTACAGCTGATCACCTGTGACGTGGTCCTGGCTGGTCACCGGATAGTTCCAACTGTTTTGTGAGTTTTGAGAATCCAGATGCTGGGTTTTATTTTTTTGAAAGATTATCTCTGTTTGTAAGGGCTGATTCTTTGCAAATGTAATTTTCCAAAAAATATTACCTAAAGGAAAATAAAACAGACATGCCTGATTTAAAAAAAAAAAAAAGAAGAAGAAGCTGAAGCAGGAGGATGGTAAATTGAAGGTCAATCTGGGAACATAGCAAAATTCTGTCTGCAGAGACAGAATATCCACACATGCGAGCATATGGAATATAGCAGTGCAGGAAAGACTTTACATATAATGCAACTGGAAATTTATTTGAAAAAGAGTTCCAGCATTACTTGTATACAAAATCAATCCTAGGTAACTGTGAAACATTTTCCATTTCAAACATTTTCTTGTCAGTTGTGGGGCTGGAACTCAGGGCCTGGATGCTGTCCCTAAGCTTTTGCATTTGAGGCTAGTGCTCTACTACTTTGAGCCACAGCAACACTTCCATAATTCTGATGGTTAAGTGAAGATTAGAGTCTCATGGACTTTCCTGCCTAGGCTGGCTTCAATCTGGAATCTTTAGATATCAGCCTCCTGAATAGCTAGGGTTACAGGTGGGAGCCAATAGCACCCAGCTTACAATTCAAAACTTTTAAAAGAATGTATAGGACACTTGTATGTGTGTATTTGTGTATGCACACACATGTACTAGTCTTGGGGCTTGAACTCAAGGCATGAGCATTATCCTTGAGCTTTTTGAGTTAAGGCTAGCACTATAACATTTGAGCCATAACGCCCCTTCTGGCTTTTTGCTGGTTAAATGGAGATAGGACTCTCACAGACTTTCCTACCTGGGCTGGGTTCAAAATGGAATCCTCAGATCTCAGCCTTCTGAGTAGCTAGGATTCCAGGCGCTGAGACGTGGGAGCCAGGCAGGTGACCATATTTTATGACATTGAGGTGAAGCCCAATTTCCACACTACATACCCCAAAGTCTATACCATGGAGAGGGTGAATATGAATCTGTGAGAATTAGCCCTGCCTCTCCACAAGTGACACCACAGCCCACTAGCAATGTACCCCCAGACAGTGGCAAGACACTGACAACAAATTAAAATGCCTAGTACAATGTAATGATAATGTGCATATTATAGATGATTCTTGTACATTGTTAATAAAAGTTCGATGAGCATAGAAAAGAGGTAGACATGGACAGGCTTTCGGCAGCCAGTGAGTATGAAGAGATGCGACACCACACTAGTGAGCGAGAAGAACTAATGAAGGTGAGGAGGTGCACTTCCAGAGCAGTCAGATTAACCAAATGAAAAACTGGCTACACCAAGAGACTGTGGAGACACAGTAATTGCTGGTGGCAACATAGTGACAAAGCTTTGGAGAGTAGCTTGGAAACACCCACTGAATGGAAGACACGCATATTGTTAGAACACAGCAATTTCTCCTTGAGGTACAAGGGGCTGCCGGACACCCATCCACACACACCTTTACTGCACCACTCTCTGTTATAGAAGGGGGGAAGAAGTAGTCATCATAACCTCTTAGGTGAAGAGGTGAATAAACAGACTTATTCGTACAGTGGAATATTATAGAACAATGAAAGCGAAATGACAAGGATAGGAAAGAAGCATACAACAGCTTAGGAAGGAGGCATAGGATACAAGATAATACAACTCATACCGATTGTTCAAAAACTTCCTAAGGCTAAGGTATAAATACAGAGATGAGCAAGGAAGTGGAGTAGAGCTTTAGTAGTATCTAAAATGCTTTCTTCTAAAGAAAAAACAGGAAGATGAGAAACACAAATGTATAGATAAAGGAATACCAGCACCTGCTTCATGTTGGTGCTGGACACAGTCCTGGCAGTCATTATAGGACCATGTTCTGTAGGATGCCCTCATCAACCCCATTCTTTTAAAAAGAGATCATGCTTGGAAGAAAAATGCACAATTCTCATAACTTAATGAAGTCTTCTAGAAGGATGCAGCCCTGGGACCAAGCCAAGCCCTGTTGGCTTACCCCAGGGCTGGAAAGGTATGAGTCCTTCTTCATTCCTTCCTCAGACCCAAGCCTTCTACAAACACTACCTTTGTCAGACTCAAGAACCTTCACAGAGGGCTGGGAATATGGCTTAGTGGCAAGAGTGCTTGCCTTACATACATGAAGCCCTGGGTTTGATTCCTCAGCACCACATATATAGAAAATGGCCAGAAGTGGTGCTGTGGCTCAAGTGGTAGGGAGCTAGCCTTGAGCAAAAAGAAGCCAGGGACAGTGCTCAAGCCCTGATTCCAAGGCCCAGAACTAGCAAAAAAACAAAACAAAACAAAACAAAACAACAACAACAACAAAAAAACCTTCACAGATCTGTGCTTCAGACTCTGAGGGAAACTCAAAAACTTGGATCCCAGAAACATTTTGGGTCATAGCCCTATCAGTAGAAGAGTCAAAGAATATCATCCACTTCAAGGTCACTACTTTGAAAAGAACAAATCTATTTCTTCCAAGTCTGATTTCATAGTGGTTCATCAGTGCCAAGAGTCTCTCTGTCATGACCGTCATGTTATCTTTTATCAGAGCCCACACACTGTGCTGAGAAGCCTGGGAATGGATGCGGCCACCTGTATTCTAAATGACACCGCATCCATACAAAGAGTATGTCACTCAGTGAAAGGCCCCATGGGGTGGTTGTGAATTATTGCAGATCCTTGCCTCAACCAAGGGGGACTTACCTAGGTATTTCGCACAGAAAATGGGAAACTTGTTAATCAAACACTGAGCCCCATGGGTCAGCAGAGAGGAAACATTTTTCACAGTGAGATGAGATCCAGCAGCTACAATCAGGACAGAATATACACCAGGGACAAATGAAGAAATTAAAGACCCTGAGGTCACGGTGTGGGCTCTGGTTGAGCACAGCCTCAGCCTCGTTCCAGAATCTGCTCACCCTCAGAAGCCATAAATCGGGAGAGGAGCCTGAAAGGCTGCAGCCCACCTTGCAGCCCAAAATTCTATTGCTCCTTGTGAGTCCAGCAAACAAAGCCATCATTCTACTTACAACATACAATGCGGTGTATTCCACAGAGCATAGGCATGTGTGTTCATGAACATTTATTGGTGATTATTTATTGAGTACCTACTGTGGTGAAGAGTTGGACCAGGAAATAGCTGAAACAGCACATCAGGGCCTGCATCAAGCCTTATGTACATTGTGTGTGTGTGTGTATTCATATATGTATGTATTCATATATATGTGTGTGTATATATATATATATATATATATATATGAAAGATAAGGTTCTAATAGACTGTCATTTCTTCATTGTTGATAACATAACTCTTTCTACAGAATTAGTCTTTTTTGCCTTTGAAATCTGTAAGATTTCATATTTTCTGCAGGAATGACCACGTACTGAGATTGCTGTGTTTGTGGTTCGCTGATGCAAGGACTGATAAAAACAATATATAATGTGCATGTTATCTTACATGTGTGATATAATGATTAACAAGTTTACTGGACAGGGAAAATGGCTTCAGAGTGATTGCTATTGCAATGTTTGCTTACATGACCCTATGGATTACTGATTGCTTTCAGCTTCTTAACTCATTTACTCTTCTCAACAAACCAGCTAGTAAAGGGTTGAGGAACAGTAAAGTTCCAGTGAGAACTCTTCCTCACTATAAAAACTTGTTCTACCCAGTGAAAAGGGTAGAAGCTTTAAGAGGTGAGGCCTATGGGAAGGAAGTTAGGTCATTGGTGGCAGGCCTATGCAGGGGATTTCATGACCCTGGCCCCTCTTCTTTCTTCCTTTGGTTCCCCAACTGCCATGAAGTAAACAGGCCTCCATAATGCACTCTGACCATGAGTTTCTGTGCTGCCACAGGCCCAAAGCAATAAGGCCAAGCAAATATAGACTGGACCTCCTGAAACTGTGATTCAAAGCAAACCTTTTCCTGATGTCAGGATGGTTATCTCAAGTGGTAGAGCACCAGCTATGAGTGACAAAGCTGATCATGAGTGCTAGGTCCTGATCTAAACCCCAGTATCAACAGGACAAAAAAAAAAAAGGAAGTGAAGCAAAAAGGTATGGGAGAATGGCTCAGATGGTAAAGTACCAACCTTTAAACACAAGGTCCTGGTTTCAAACCAAGTGCTGCAACTAACAACAACAATAATATGTCAAGTCACAATAAAGTCATCTTCACCTGAAAAGTCCCTATCTTTGTATATAAGATAATTTGCAGAAGTGGGGAATGTAGGGTGCAATGTAAAAAAGAAAGTTTGTTTGTCTGAACTTTCCTCAAGGTGCTCACAGGATAAACTAAGCAGCGGGAGTCAATGAGGAAATATAAATAACTTATAAGGCCCTGAAACACTTGGTAATCAATTTTTCATCAGAAAGAAGTCTGTATCTCAATGAGATGAGTAGGTATCACTACCAGTAGAAGAGAGGAGGGGAAAAAAATCAGGAGAACTGAGAAGAAAGTGACAGATAAGAGGCACAGACATACCCTGATCCTTACAACCATGGATCTCATTCAGTTAAGAATGTAGTGGAAACGGTAGCTTTGGGGCAGGTTGCTGATTCTGGGACTGTTTCTTCCGGACTAAAAGAAAGAAAAGGATGGCAAGCCCTCTTCACAACACCAAGCGAAGATATAGATTTCTTCAGCCAAGGAACCAGAGGAACCAAAAAGTCTACAAAATTCTTCACAGGCAAGAAAATACTCTAAACCCATTCAATAAATGACATTGCTCACTTGGTGTTGTTATAAGAAAATACTCGAGGTTGCATAAAAATAGAAAATGGTTCATTTGACTCACAACCCCAAACAGCATGGTTCCAGCTCTTGTCAAAGGCCCAGTGGCCACTTCTCAACTTGACAGAGGAGAAAGGAAACAGGAAGGTCAGTCCACACATCATATAACAAATATCCTTGATTTATAACAACCAGCTCTCCTGAGAACCCACCAGTGCAATTACCTTCTCATAGGCTCCACCTCTTAAAGGTTCTACATTCACAACACATCATCCTGTGGGCCCCAGCTTCCAGCAAATGAATCTTCAGGAGACCCACTCAAATCCTTCCCAAAACATAGCCACATGCTAAGAAGAAGGGAAGAATTCCTTTGTTTAGAGTGGTTATCTTTTGCTACATAATAACCTATCCTAAAATGCACTGAGAAGGGGTGGGGGATATTGCCTAGTGGCAAGAGTGCTTTGCCTCTTATAAATGAAGCCCTGGGTTCGTTTTCCCAGCACCACATATACAGAAAACGGCCAGAAGTGGCGCTGTGGCCCAAGTGGCAGAGTGCTAGCCTTGAGCAAAAAGAAGCCAGGGACAGTGCTCAGGCCCTGAGTCCAAGGCCCAGGACTGGCCAAAAAAAAAAAAAAATGCAGTGAGAAAATAACAAATATTTATCACTGGCTGGTTCCTGAGGATCAGTAATCTGGGAGAATATCAGTGATCTAGTTCAGGGATTCTCTGTAGGCAAAGGCTGCATTAAACCACTCAGGTCCGTGGATGGCCAGGAAGATTCTCAGACTCCAAGAGTAGTTCTCATAGCCATGATGTATTACAACAAATGGTACAAAGTGAAATCAGCATCTTTTGCTTTGCTGGATAGGGAACAGAGTACCGGACTGCAGGCTCCTTCCTCCTTGAAATCACACAGCCTGGGCTCAGTGCCCCCAGTATTGCACTCTGACAACCTGAGGGACATGTCATCTCCCATAGACCTCTCTACAAACTTGGTGCCCTGAAGAGAGGCTGGGGGCTTCTCATGCATACACCCTGTGCCTGGAACATATTCAACTCCAGACACCCAGAGCATCAATAACTTGGTTTACTGTTTACACACACTGAGCTACTCTTATTTGTTAGGGAAAAATAAGGACCTCTCCCCTTAACCCCAAATTTCCAGAGGACAGCCAAGAACCCATCTTACAAAGCAGGCCTTTCTAAGGATAGCAGTCTGCAACTCCAGTGGCAGTTCTTTGCTATATAGTATCTTAGGCTTCTCAGGTATTGGGTCCAGACCAGCATTGGGTCCACCCTGTGCCATATAAAGCCTGGCTTGGGATTGGATGGCACACATACAAGAAATCACACTTGCATGTCCATTGGCTGGAAATTTTTCACCATCTGGGCCTTTACAAGTCTGCCTGAGTGTCCTTAACATATGACAGCTGGCTTTCCCCACAGTGAGTGATCCAAGGAAGAGCATGCCCAAAATGGAGGGCATGAATGCAAAGAGGCGAAGACCGTATCTGGTGGAGATGGGTTGGGTAGATATGACCACATTTCCTATGAGTGATCTAAAAATGACGGTCACTGCCAACCACTTACAAGAAAATGAAATGAGATCCACAATAAGTATATAAGGTGGGCATCCCTGTGTAGCCTAAGCAAGAGCAGGATGAAGAGCCTAAGGGTTATGAGCTTTTCCACCTGAAGAGCATCTGCCTGCTGAAGTGGTAGCCAGCATGGCTCGTTATGAATATCCCATGTGTCTGGAAAGTCTTACAGCCCCAAGACTTTTCCCAAGGGTGAATATGGAATGACTTAATGCAGTATCAATATTTTGGGGGATACATTATTGACATGCAATGCCTGGAAATGTCTTCTTGAAAGGTTGGACATAGGAAAAGAATTAGCGTATAAAGTGAGTAAATGTGTACAGTGTGTCACAAATGCATGAGTAGAATGATTGCCCCTAACCTGGTAAAGCACAAGAATGATTATTTTAATAAGAAGGAAGGAAGACAAATATGGAGGGAGGTATACAACCCAGAAGGTCCTTCCTAGGAGATGAATGCAAGACTGGAAGGAAACTAGGTCAGGCAAGAACACTGATATATTAGAAACCATTACTTCCTTGTCATTGTAAGGGTGATACAATCTCAGTATAAAGCTTTGTAAAGTATAAGTACTTAAAAAAAAATCACCCATCACTCCCAAATTCCGGGAATGATTACGAATTGCTTATAGTTCTTTCCTTTTTCTAGACTGCTAGATGAATAGGTGGAGGGAGGGAAAGGGAGAAGAAAGAAGTGTGTGTCTGTGTGTGTGTGTGTGTGTAATTTTGGAAGTATATAATTCTAGAACTGCCTGTATGCATTCTGTGTGTGTGTATGTATGCACGCACACGTGTGTGTGTGTGTGTGTGTGTGTGTGTGCATGAACTGGGGCTTGAATCAGAGCCTAAGTGCTGTCTAGCTTTTTGGTTAATTGGAGATGAGAGTCTCATGGACTCTCCTTTCCCAGCCAACCTAGAATTGAAATCCTCACGTCTCAGCCTCTTGAGTAGCTGGGATTACAGGCATCAACCACTGGCACATGGCACTATGCAAGCTCTATGCTATGTGTATGTGTGTATATGTGTGTATGTATGTGTGCAGGTGTGCGTGTGAAATTCACAAATTGAAAGAACATGTGGGAGTGTTTTAATCTGTATATTATGAAAATGTGTAGGTTAGAGATATAATTTATCTAGAATTATCTAGAATTCTTTTAGGAGAAATAACATTGCTTACTACTATTACCATGTGATGTTTTTCTTCCAGGCATTTAAAATGCAAATCTGATTTTATGTATTTCTCAGAGTTTAAAGCACTTAGGTACGTAACAGAACCTAATTAGCCCATACCCTGTTCATAAACACTGATGCAACTCCTCATATGTACTGTAGTCAGCAAGACTCAGTGATTACACCATCTCCATTAGGTTTCCATACTTGTCTATGGTTTCCTCAGCATCAATGTTAGATTTAGTGTGTCAGAGGGCATAGCACTTGCCTAGCATAAACCTATGTTCCATCTCTACTCAGTACTTACCAAAAAGAAGACTGACGAAGAAGATATTAAAACCTGACACTGACAGCTCATGCCTATAATCCTAACTACTCAGGAGACTGGGATCTGAGTTTTACGATTTAATGGCAGTTCGGGAAGACAAAACCAAAAAGTCAAAGTGGAGGCATGGCTCAAATGGAAGAGTACCTACCCATCTTAAGTGAAAAACAAACAAGAGTGAATGCAAGGGCTTGAGTTCAAGATATTTCCTTTTCAAGAATCCTTATGCATCTCGCCACATACTCTACCATACCAGTCTATCCTCTCCTCAGAGTATTAAAATCTCTTCTGAGTACTAAAATATCATTACTGAGCTCTATTGCCAGTATACTAAGCAAATAGAGTCCTCATTTGATAATATATTTTCAAATGTTTAAAGATTGAATTCCTTCATTATGAATGACTTATCTTTTGGAGATGCTCTCTATTTTCCTACTGATTTGTTACATGCTCCCCTTCCCCCCTCCCCCAAATGCATTGTCCATTCATTACCCTTTGAAAAGGCTTAAAAGAACATAGATACGAACTTGATCAGTGGATGAATGAGCTGTGTTCAAGCCTGAATCTGAGGTATGGGCATTTCCCACTGTGGTGATGAATAATTGTCTTTAATTTGATAAAGAGGAGAACCATTCAACACCTAAGATGATTAGAGAAGATGGTAGGTATGGCAGACCACTCTGCTGATGCCCCTTCAAGACTGAGAGCTGTTATTCTCAATCTGTGTTGCCCAGTAGAACCTTGGAAACTTCCAGCACCCATTTCCTACTCTGTGCCAATGATGTCAGCCACAGTATGTTTGAAGGTGAAAAGGCAGGGCTAATGAGCAGCAACATTTAATGACCTGTCCATAGACAGCATTTTTGCCCCAGCATCTGCACAACATGGCAGAAGGGTCAGTGTGTATGAGTCAGAGAGAAGGAGAGGTGCACCTTCATCAGGAGCTCCCAGAACCAACCCACTCCCAAGAAGGTGAAATCAAACCATACATACCACAAAAGATACTACCTACCTATTCATACCATAATTAAATCTCAACATGAGTTTTGGAAGGGAACATTCACACCACAGCAATTTGACTCAGAATCTCAGGCTCATAGTTCTACCAAGTAGGATGAAACTTTATGACAGCAACCCAGCAGATCTCCTTCTTCTCCTCAGTCCTGCCCCCTTCCCTTCTCCCACAAATGTGGATCTTAAGAGTCCCCATTCATGGCCCCACATCCCTAATAATATTCTCAGAGGCTGTTCTTAAGGGTACCTGCTATATGTTCGGTACCATGTCAATTTCCCCTGAAAGAAGACATCTCTCCTAGAAGAGAAGATGAAATCTCCCTCAAAGCTCTGACATTCACCTGAAGGTAATTAAGCAAAGTACATGGAATCCGCCATTCAGTTGTGGTTTAATGGACAGGGTTTCAATGTGGGATGATTAAAGGTTTTAGAAATAGAAAGTGATAGAGGATGCAAAAACTTGTGAGTGTAATTAATGCCACTGTACATTAAAAATGATCAGGATGGTACTTTTTAATATATTGCATTCATTTAAAAAAATAATACACAAAAAAACATAATGTGTCCCCCCAAAAAAATCATACACTTTACATGGTGTCTGCTGTGTGAATTATTATCTCAAGAAAGCAGTCTGACAAAGCCTGTAAGTGCTGTATAATGACCCAGTGCTCAGCAAATGAGTCAAACTGTAGTGTAGCTCTCTTAATCCATGGGATAATGAGAGTGTTTTTTTGAACCCTCATCAAGGAATTCTCTTTCACCCATCATCTCATTCTCCCAAATTACAGAAACAAAATGCTTATTGATACGTACTTTACGTTATCTTTGGTCAGCAGGAACTCAGGATTTATATACTGAGTGGTACAGGGGAAGGAATAAGCTATTTGTTGGGCCAGCTTCCAGGGTGAAAAATATTTAAAGACTACTTGAGGACTCAGATATTGGCAATGTCATGAAGTTCCATTTTGCAGGAATATAAGGGCTCAGTGTAACTAAAGTACATGCTTACAAGTGCGGAAAGCCACCATGACTGGGTGACAGACTGATTTCCCTAAAAAAAGAGCTAACAAAGTTGTTTATAAAGACAATCACAGCCATCGCTTAGCCTCAATGGATGGAAGAAATGGGGGACCAGGACCCCCTACCAAAGACCAAAATGGCATAGCATTTGCACAGAAGGAGCTCCAAATAAAATATCTCATTATGTGTAAGATTCAATATAATGCCAAAGCAATGAATATAGTTCTGATACTACATTGTTTGGAAGGAAGGAACACAAGGAAGAAAGCCTGTCCATCTATAATACAGATGCGACTTCATCAGAAGTTGATTGACTTCTCATATGCAAAACCTACAGTCATGGAGGGCCAGCAGCTTGCATCCAAGGCAGCCGTGCCCACAGGACCCCAAGCAAAATCACCTCCCCAGACTCACAAAGTCACAGGATTGGCAAGCACTTCTTTCCCACAAGTCACTGTTATCATTCTCCATGTGGGGACCCCGGGTGTTTCCTTTTTTTTCTCCTGAAAAGTTGGCAGGCCTTTTACCTCCACACATCCCTTCTAACAAGAGACCTCCATTCAATAAAGGTCAAACCTCGGATAAGGGCAACTGTCACTTAAGGTCTATGGTTTCTACTTCTGGGCCCTCCACAATCAATGCACTTCAAAAAAACCAGCATAGTGTTATACAAGGCCTGTACATTGCAGGGCTTAAGAATGAAAACAAAAAAATAAAACGAAAAGCAAAAGAACAGCAACAACAACAGTAATGTAAACAATGCCACCGAAAGCCGAATTGAAAAGCTAATACATTTGGAGCTGAAAAGTCTGACCTTCTACCCTGAGTGATCCAAGCCCAATTCATTGGCCTGTCTGAATCCTACTTTGTTTATCTGCAACAAGGATTTATTAAATTCTGCGTTACCTACAGCCTATTGTAAGATCAAAGGAGATTACTATACATGGAAACATTTCAAAGCCCGAAGCTCTGACACACCTGAAGCAGTCAAGACTAAAGCTCTGACACACCTGAAGAAGTCTTTTTTTTACTAGTTAGATTTTTGGTACTATCTGTACAAGCAATACATCGAATCTCCAAAGAGCTCCAGAGAATCTTCCTTAGGGTCATTAAGGTACAATATAACCATTTAACCATGAGGGTGAGGGAGAGATTTCCATTAGGGGGAAAAAAATCATTCAAGATACTTTTTGTAATTATTTGAAAATTCATTGGAGACCAAAACCTTGATAACAGTGAATCCACAAATCAAGGTGTGAAAAAAATACTACTTACAATAAGTCTTTAGCATAGATTGGTAAACCCTTTTCCACCTGAAACTCTAGTGTTAGGCTTGTGGTTTTGATGACTTGTACTATTGTGTTTATGGTGTTGGGATGTGTATGTTGCTGCTTGGATTTATTTATATCTTAGAAAGTAACCATGTAAAACATTTACTTCCGTATGGAGGTTAGTCACGCTTTGCTTTTGTTTTGTGTTCTAGAAAAGGCTCAGGAGAGAATTAAGTTTTCACAGCAATGCACAACAATTGGACGAATTTTTAAAGAATTCTATGAGAGGGGTCAATAATCAACACACAGTCTTCCTAGTCCTACAAGTGAGTGACTTTTGAAATTTCAGAATCAGGTACTTTTTTTCTCCACACAATAGAGGTTCAATTGAGACTCATATATGTTCCAAATTTAGCAGGATTGTGATGACTAGAAGCAGTTACTTAACAACTGTGCCTGCTGGCACCTGACCTGCCAGAGGAGGCCCCCAGCAGAGCCAAAAGTAGAATCAATTCAGATGCAAACAGCTGGCCACATACACAGAGAAACAAACAAACAAAGAATCCTAAAATCCAGAGAGAATGAAGGGATGTTCCTCTTGGTGAAGTAAGGAGGCTGAGTCTAAATAACTTCTTACAGCCACGCTGGTGCCTCTTCCTGGTTGGAGGGAATTCTCCACCCAGGGTTGTAAAGCCTAGAAGTGAGAGAGACCATTCATGGAATGCTGATGTCTAGCTCAAAGTCAGCTAGGAGGGCTTTGCCACAGAGAAATGCAGATGCAATAGCTTTAGGATGGCATTTCATGGAGAATGCTGATTCTGCCTTGATTAACTTCCTAAATGGCTAGACTCACCAGCCAGAGTAGCCTCTAAGTATCATCAATATGGAAGGTTGAGGCCTGTCTTCCCTAGACAGAAAAGTTTTGCTGGTACTTGAGCTTATACCTGATGTCCACATAAGGAATGGTATCTTATCTTCATATGGGGGAAGGTGAACACACCCCGACTCCCACCCAAGGTGGTGGGCATACCTGAATCCCTGGAGACAGGGGCGGGCACTTGGCTGATAGGTTACTGAACCTGTCAGTCCAGTATGTGGGGCTGGGAGTTTTCCTGTGACTCTGTCCCCTGACCTGACCCTATGAAGGCCAAGATCAGCCACGTGTCTCCATGTTCCTGTCCTGTCTCCTGGCTCATTTCCGGTCACCATGGCCTCCCACTTCGGCTCTCCACTGGAGCTGAATTGGTTTGTTGGTATTGTTTTTGTTATTTCTTTCCTCTTGGGCCTATTTCCTGTGTTAAGTGTATTTGCTGGCTACAAGTCTTTGAGACAGGAGTCCACCATGCAGTGGCCGGCCTTTTAGTAAAGACTCCAAGATTCGACCCCTCAAAGTGTGGCTTCTCTATTATCTCACCATAACACATTGCAACCTGAGTGTTCTTTAGGAAAGCTTTGGGGGAGAAATCAAGATGTACTAGATCCAGGTGATCTGTGCTACTTAGGCTCTGAATAGTTAATCAACTTTAAAACAACACAAACTTCAACTGACCCTTCTTGGCCTTCTTAGGCTTCAATATCAAACTCTTTGGAGGTCCACACACTAATCAGCAATAAGGATCAACCTGGGGGCCCTGTGATTGCCACATGCAGAGGCCTTTCTGGGAAGTAGTCGGCTCTTTCTTTGTTCCACTACTATCTACATTCTGCATCTAGAGTCAAAGATCAAAAACAATCCCCAAAATATTATATCCATAATGTACAGGCTTTTCACTTCTATTTATATTAGTAGATATTAAAAGTAATTTAAAGAAACCCCTCATAGAAACTAATGACTCTAGTCCTTACCCTCCAATAGCATGTAATTTTCCTGGCCATCCAATTACCTAGAAATAGCTCCAACCCTTGAGGCATCTACTATAATATTCCATCCTGGTACTTCACCATCCCCCACAAAAGCACACATTCCACTTTGCTGTCTTGTCCCTCTCCTGGTCCTTGATAATCTACATCTCTTGGATCTTCCTCTGGGAAACCTTAGCTATCTATACATCCTCAGACTTTTGAGCTCTTCTTTGGCTCAAGCACCTATAAATGATGGCTTTCAACCAACTCCATCCACACCCACATTTTCAAATGCCTTTTCAATATTTACATTTCTCCTCATCACTTCTGATCCAAGATAGAACCTCACCACCTGTCCCACTCCTAGCTTTCCAAGTATTGTTATTCATCCCATCTCTTCCTATCAAAGCCATACTTCTTTTCCACCCACACTTACATGTTTCCAAGTCCTGTGAATGGCTTATCACATCCTTCATACAGCCTGCTTCCTCCGCTTCGTTCATCATGCAAAGATACTGCAATAACTTGCTGAGTGAATTCTCCTTGACCATTATTTCCTGACTCAAATCATTCTGCACAGCAATACCACATAATCATTCCTGGAATGCAGTGTGTGTGTGTGTGTGTGTGTGTGTGTGTGTGTGTGTGTGTGTGACAATCCTGCCCCCAAACTGTCTGTCCAGATTTTTAATCCTAAGATTCTTCCTAATCCATTTTTATCTCCACTAACACCCTAGAAGGTCACGAAATTCAGATGAATTTCGATTCCAAGATGCTTTTCTAAACTTGCCTGGAGGTTCTCACTTCATCTAAATGGATCTTTTGATTTCCATTTCTACCCCTTAAAAGTTATACCTTCCTTCAACAGCTAACTCCAACTATTTCCACAAGGAAACTTACTCTGATTTCTCCTGTCAAAATTTCATGCCTTATTCTCAAAAGCATTGTGCACAATTCTTGCTGCATTTACTATCATCTTTAAGGATGAGGCACTCATATGAGTTCCTCATTCAGGTCACAAGCCTTAGGAGGGAGAAGCCCAGGTATCGTGCTTTGCCGCAAAGAACATGAACTAGGAAACCAAAATAATCAGGATATGTTTTCACTACCAAATAATTGAAACTCCTATTTTTTTATTGCCTTGCCTATAAAATGGACACATGTGGTAATTATTGTAAATTGATTGTTTATCTCAGGGGTCAGCAAACTATGGCTGTTAGGCCAAATCAAGCCCATTAGCCATTTTTATAAATAAAGTTTTATTGGAACACAACTATGCTCATTCATTTATGTCTCATGTAATGCTAGCAATTATCAGGCTGGGGAGCTTCAACACAGACCACATGATTCACTAAGGCTAAAGTACAGTCGGCCCCTGGTGTCCAAAGGGAAATAATTCCAAACCCTTCAGATACCAAGTCCAAGGATCATCAGGCCCTAAAGCAGAGCATGCCTATGCTCCCCTATACTTTAAATCATCTCTGGGTTATTAATAATACTTCATGCAATGTAAATTCCAAGTGGATTGCTTAGGGAATAATGACAACAAAAAGGGCCTGTTCATGTTCATCACAGATTTAATGTCACAGGCCCAACACTATTTTTAATACACAATTGGTTTAATCCAAAGATTTAAGATTTATGGATATAGAAGCCAACTGTATCTGTATTTATTATCTTGTCA
Source organism: Perognathus longimembris pacificus (assembly GCF_023159225.1). Taxonomy (NCBI): domain Eukaryota; kingdom Metazoa; phylum Chordata; class Mammalia; order Rodentia; family Heteromyidae; genus Perognathus; species Perognathus longimembris. The sequence continues at coordinate 198,602 of NW_025961304.1, read as the reverse complement.
CATATGACAGACAAAGAGAGAGAGAGAGACCCCTTTTCTAGCTTGCTTCCACATTCCTTTTACTTAGATGGAGAGGTGGTATTTCTAAAAATATTTTCCAAACTTATCTGCATTTAGCAAAGAGTATGAAGCCCTGCGTTCAAGGCCCACTATGAGAATTAAAAAAAAAAGAAACAATAAAAGAGCTTGTTTGAAAACAGCATGGTATTGGTATAAAAACAGATCGGAAGACCAATGGATTAGAATTGAAGATCCAGAAATAAAACCGCACTCTTACAGCCAACTGATATTCGACAAAGGAGCTAAAGACATACAATGGAATAAACATAGCCTCTTCAACTACTGGTGCGGGGAGAACTGGGCAGCCAAACGCAGAAAACTCAAAGTAGACCCAAGCCATGCACCAAGATCAACTCAAAATGGATCAAGGACCTCAATATCAGACCTGAATCCTTGAAACTACTGAAGGATAGAGTAGGAAAGACGCTAGAACTTATAGGCACAGGAAGGAACTTCCTGAATAGAGTCCCAGGGGCACAACTGATAGGGGAGAGACTCGACAAATGGAACTACTACAAATTAAAAAGTTTCTGCACAGCTAAGGACATAGCCACCAAAATAGAAAGACAGCCAACGATATGGGAAAGGATATTTACCAGCACAGCAACAGACAAAGGCCTGATATCTGTCATCTACAGAGAACTCAAAAAACTAAGCCCCTCCAAGTCCAATAAACCTATTAGGAAATGGGCAAAGGAGCTAAAGAGAGACTTCACAAGAGAAGATATAAAAATGGCAAAGAAACACATGAGGAAATGCTCAACATCCCTGGTAGTAAAGGAAATGCAAATAAAAACAACCCTGAGATACCACCTCACCCCAGTTAGAATGGCCTATACTCTGAACTCAGGCAATAACAAATGCTGGAGGGGGTGTGGGGAAAGAGGAGCCCTTCTCCATTGTTGGTGGGAGTGTAAATTGGTACAACCACTTTGGAGAACAGTATGGAGGTTTCTCAAAAAGCTCAATATAGACCTACCCTATGACCCAGCCATACCACTCCTAGGCATCTACCCTAAACAGCAAACCCCAAGATATCAAAAAGACATTTGTACTTCCATGTTTATCACAGCACAATTCACAATTGCCAAAATATGGAAACAACCCAGATGCCCCTCCACAGACAAATGGATCAAAAAAATATGGTACTTATACACAATGGAATACTACATAGCGATTAGGAATGGTGAAATATTGTTATTCGCAGGGAAATGGTCAGAACTGGAACAAATAATGTTGTGCAAAACAAGCCTAGAACACAGAAAACAAAGGGGCATGATCTCCCTGTAATATGACAGTTAACAAAGGGAGACAGAGAGACAGTAGAGACCAAGTCTGTGAAACCAAAAACTGCTTGTCAAATAGTATTCCCCACAGGATTGGGGCAGTGACCCAACAGTATGTAACTAAAACCAAACAATTACTCAACATATAAAGGTCAAAAATTGACCTCTCAGGGGAATACAATAGCTCAAAAGCTATGTATGTATGTTCATATAAGACTACTGTCGACATATGGTCTAATATCGACATTACATTTAAAGCCCTAGGCGAACTTTCTTGGGCGTGGCCACGTGGCTACTGTATATGTTCTTGATACATTGTATATTGTATATATGTCTACCTGACCTAGAGAACAGATAGAAAAACAGGGCGTAAGATATCACAAGAAATGTACACACTGCCCTACTATGTAACTGTAACTTTCTGCACAACACCTTGTCAAAAATTTTGTGTTCAATAAATAAAGAAAGAAAGAAAGAAAGAAAGAAAGAAAGAAAGAAAGAAAGAAAGAAAGAAAGAAAGAGCTTGTTTGAGGGAATCTTTCTTTCTTTCTTTGTCCTTTCTCCCTCTCTCCCTCTTTCCTTTCTTTCTTCTCCTGCCTCCCTCCCTCCCTCCCTCCCTCCCTCCCTCCCTCCCTCCCTCCCTCCCTTCCACACTGATCCAAAGCTAACTGTATGGAACAAGGCAGTGTTACAATCATTTTAAAACTTCATGGCATTCCTGATCTCATCTGTGGACTTCCAGGTTACAAAATCCTGATCTGCTGAGCCCATGAGTGCCCATCTCTATTTCCACAACCACTCATCTGCCCACGGTGAAGGTTTATGTATGAAGCTGCCCACTGGAATCCATGTAGGTGACTTGAACTCAGTGTGTCCATGGGGGAGTTTATGTTTCTATTGCTCCTTGTTCCCAGTTATTTATCACAACCATGATGAATATCATTCCCCTGAGGACTGTGCATCATTCAAATGCCTCTCCTTCCTTCCCTAAGGACAGTTAATCATCAAATCCTGGCCATTCTATACCCCTAGTCACTTCCCCATCTCTAGTGTCAGTAACTGGATGCTGCTGCCACCATTGCTGCCCAAGCTGCCAAGCTACTCTGTCCTTTCCAATCCATTCCCTGCAACTTAGAACATACACACGAAATCTAATTCTATTATCCTTTGTTTTTTTGTTTGTTTGTTTTTGCTGGTTCTTTTTTATTTTTTTTCAAATTTTTATTATCAAACTGATTTACAGAGAGGTTACAGTTTATTATCCTTTGTTTTAGGAATTATGAACTCTGTCATTGTCACTCTTTAGCTTTCCTCTACTCCCCCTTGAAGTGCTGGATAGTACTGCACCATGGAGTGAATATAGGAGTTGCTAGAACTCACCTGCCACTTCCCAAGGAGGACCTGCTATTCCCTCCCCTTCTGGCCTTCCCTAATCCCCACTTGATACTCACCTAGACCCTTGTCCCCCACCCTTACACTTACATACACACACACACACACACACACACACACACACACACACATCTCCCTCTTCACCAACTCCTTATCCTTCAGTTCTGAGCTCAGATGTAACTCACTTCCCTTGCCCATCAAAGGTCCAGTAAGACGAGACATGGAACAATAAAAAGGCAGTCACAATCCTTTGCCTGTCAAAACTCAGTCTGATAGGGACATTAGATGAATGATGACAAATATCGTCCTCTCCCAATGGCCTCAGGTCCCCGCCCTGTCCTAGGATCCCATAACCATACCCATGACTCTCCACTCTACCCATTCTGGGCCACAAGACTCTATCAGGCCTTACAGGCAGGACAGTGTCTCTTACTGCGATGGATCTGCCACTCAGGAATGTTGAATAAATCTACGTTAATTAATGAAACTTCAACAATGTTAACTGAGTGAACCAGCACAGCTTAGGAATGACCTATAAGGGGACACAGTCATGGCGAGGTGGGGAAACAACATGGAGGGGGGCGGTCCTCGGTGTTCTCTCAGTGTGGGATTAGCCAGTGGCCCCAAATCAGAGGTAATATGTTTTAAACAAACACCTGACTGGTGCCTGGATTTTATGTTACACAGCTATTCTCAGATGCCTTCTTTGCCTGCAGCATAAATACCTGCATGCTCAATGGTGTAACTAATTAGAGAGACTCCAGCCACTGTCAGGGCCCCAGGAGGCCAGTCGTCAAACTGTGCCCTTGGTCACTGGAACCTAAACAGAGAAGACAGGCAAGCACTGGGGACTCAGCAGCCAGGAAAAGCCCAAGAGCTCATCCAAGTTCCGTCCCCTGAGCTTTGCTCCCAATTTCCCATTCGGGCCAGCCCTGAATCTGTGTGTGTGTAAACTACTGCCCTATTTCTTAATATGTGTATGGAATGGAAGGTGGATAGAGATAAGCAAAGAAAATCTGGAGCAGCAAATAGATGCTCCCTAATGACAAATAAATATGGCAGTGTGGGGAAAGGGTGACGAGATTTTCCTGAACACACAACACTACAGATGGAAATTTATCAGCGATTGCTATGCATCAGGTTCTAAAATCTCCTGACACACATGAAATCATTTAATTCTCTCAACATCCCTCTGAGGTGGCAGCATCATTATCTCCATATTTAGTTTAGAAAATAGAGGCTCTGGGAGACTCAGTAGCCTTCCCACAGCTGGGCCCCAGCCTGAAAGGCAGGGTGTGAACCTGGCCAGCAGTCCATCTCAGAGCCCATGATCTGTATTTAGATCCTGGGGTCTGAGGATTGGTGGGCTCACCCCACACTACCAAGGGGGTTCCAGACTCCAGTGTTCACTAGGCCTGGGCATCCAATGTCAAACAGAACTAAGAACTCATTTTCTGGGTTAGGGGCAGCTCATGTTCCTGGCCAATTATTGCTGTATAATAACCAGGGCCTGGTACTGTCAGGCTTCTATTGCCGTCCAAAAGAAGGTAAAAATACAAATCTGTTTTTTAATTGGAGGTGCAAAAAAGGGAGATATCGTGTGAGAGAGAACAAGGCAACCATAGCTGAGGTGGGCTCAAGAGGAAGAAGAACTTGGGACAAAGACGGGCTTGGTGTGCAGTGCTGAGTTTCTGGTCAAGATGCTCAGAGAACCGAAAGGCACTGTGGGGCTGGAGCCCTCCACCGGGAGCACAGATAACAGATGAGGCTCCTGGGTGCCTTTGTGATCAGGCCACCCCACCTCCACTCTCAATTCTTGCCAGGACAGGGCTGAGGTTGTGAATGATAACAGACTTGTATTCACTTCCTGGGTCCAAACAAACAAAGAATCACACACCGAGTGGCTCACACAAGAGAAACGCATTGTCTCATTGTTCTGGGGGCTGGAAGTCTCAGATAAAGGCACTTCCAGGATGACATAGCCTCTGTAGGCTCTGTCCTGACAGCTGTCAGTTCTTGGCTTGTTAGTAGCATCACTCTGGTCTTTGCATGGTATGTACCAGGGCCCAAATGCCTTTGGTTATGGGGTGGGTTGTTTTGTTTTTTTAATGTTAGTTGTGAAGTTTGAACTTAGGGCCTGCACATTGGCCCTGAGTATTTTTGCTCAAGGATAGCATTCTACAACTTTGATCCATAGCGCTACTTCTGATTTTTAGAGGTTAATTGGAGTTAAGAGCCTTAAGACTTCCCAACCCGGGATGCCATTGAACTGCAATCCTCAGATCTCAGATTCCTAAGTATCTAGGATTACACGCATGAGCCACCAGTGCCTGACAAATTTCTTTGTTTATAAGGACACCAGTCATCCTGGAGTATGGTCCTGTCCTAGACCAGCATAACTTCATCCCAACCAATAATATCTATAAGCAACATTATTTCCAAATAAGATCACATCTTGAGTTCCTAGAGTTAGAGTGTCAACATTAGGGTTTGAAGAGCAAGAGTGAAAGAGTCAATTAGTTAGGCCTCAGGGTCCCAGGACAGCATCTTGGCCTAGTGAGTGGAAACCAGAGTCAAAGGAGACATTGTTATAGAGCATCTTGCCTTGGCTCCTCCCTAGCCCCTTACAGTTTCTATAACCTTCCCATGACCCTGGGAGAGAAGGTTTTGCAGAAAGAACCAGATTAGGAATTAACACAACTGGAATGCTGTGATACCTGAATAATAAAGAAACACCTTCCAAAACATCTAAATATCATGGGGTATAAGAACTAGACACACAGCCACTGAGAAAAAAAGCCACCTGGGGAAGAGTGAGGTTGGACAACATACAGAGAAAACCCATGATCAAGAGAGGCGGCAGGCTTCAAGAAGGGTATTGCTCTTCAGAGTAAAGCTCTTCACACTCATGCTCCACTGGCCTGGACTTCATTTGTAAAATTTCTGAGAGTAGAACTGAACAGAACTATAGCAACTGGTGGAGACTTAATGGGGGGTAGAGAGGCATCTGCTTGGAGCCTTCCAGGGAGGGACCTTACATTCCAGCCCTTTAATAGTTATGAAAAAGGACAAAGACTTTCTCTGGCTGCTTCCTGCTGGCAAGGGGCGTTGGCATTAGGGGTAAAAGGCAGAAATGTGGCCCCTCCTGGAGAAGGCTAGCAGCAGGGGCCCTTGGTGGTAGATGCCAGTCCTTGAATGAAGCCTGGAAGAAGTCTCATGAGGCAGGGACTGGACAAAAATATAGTAAGGCAAAAAGAAGGACTTAGGGCACAAAATAAAAAAATTGGATGAATCTGGCTATTTCTTATACTCAGGTCTGGACACTAGATGGACAAGCTACTATCGCTTGATCCCCCGGCTCTCATTAATTTTGAAAGGGCGGGATAAAGTGATTCCATTTAGGATGTGACATCATTCTCCTTACTCAGCTCCATGATCCCTGTTTCTTGAACTGGCTGAGTCCCAGGGGTATAGTACTTGTTGCTGAGATGGCTGGCCCTTGTTGGCATTCATGGGGTTTGAACTCAGGGTCTGGGCACTTTCCCTGAGCACTTTGACTGGAGGCTAGTACATTCCACTGAAGTCACAGCTCCATGTGTAGCATTTGGCTGGTTAGAGATAAGTCTCTTCAGCCATGCTTCAAGCCTGGCTCTTTGCTAGTCAGTTGGGAAATGGAGTTTGAGAGGGATTTTCTGCCTGGACTGGCTTCGAAATGCAATCCAAGGCATCTTTGCCACAAAAGCCCATTTTTCTTTCCAATTTAAACAACAAGGAGCCCAATGGACTAGAGCTTATCTGTACCCTGTTAAGAATTGACCAAATACTTGTCAGAATTCTACAATGACAAAACTCAGTAGATGTGAGAAGTTTTAGCTATATAGACATATAAAGAATGGCATACTGGTTTTACGTCAGTGTTTACGTCACAGCCAACAACTGTACACCCAGTTAGCACCATCTCCTTCCTTCACTGTTTCTTCAGTCCCCTTTTCTGACACTTCACTAACAAATGACATTTACACAGACGTACACCCATGGAATACACATACACACTGAGCACACAGGTTTTACAGCATGAAAAAATGAATTTCAGTGGTAGACTCTTGGAATTCCAATAGTAAATGCCATTTTTGCCCAATATCTTAAAAGCACGTGGTCAGCTAGAAAAACAAATTTTCTAGCAAACAAAAATTTTCAGATTATAAAATGGAGAAACCATATTTTGATAAACTCCAGTGGGATGCCATGTTGAAAGTGGGTAGCAGGAGGGCACAAACGCACTAACAGAGAATATGTAACATGGCATAATGGCGCCTGAGCTGGTGCCTGTTAAACCCAATATGCACCACGTGGTCAATGTTAGAGAAAATAACTTTTAGATATCTTTGCTGACAAAGCACATTGGTGGTCAAGCCTCAGTTTCAGAGGTCTCTGAAAAGAGGCAGCTTTGTGAGCAAGACACATTATCAGGATGCAACAACTTGGAGTTTTATAAGGAATAGAAATACAAGAAAAGACAAAGAGAAAGAGAGCCTGAATATAAGCGACTTTTGACCATTTACTATTACAGTGGCAAAAACTGTATCTGTTTGAGTATTTCGAGCAGGCCTCATTGCACTGTCAAGAGGCTTGCTAGCATTTTCCCTGCTTGGGTGTGACTGTGGTGCAAAAACCCAAAAAGCATGGGAGAGAGGCACCTGGTGAGTGAATGAGCTCACAGGGCAGAAGCTGCAGAGAACCTGAGCAGCAGCAGTTTCACTCACCAGGGTAGACAAGTGGTGTGGATGTGGATGTGGATGTGGAGGCCAGCAATGGTATTGGTGAAAAGTCCCACGTGACGTCTCACAGCAGTTCGGTTCTCGGAAAAAGGGCCATCATGACTGGGGATACTCCCAGAAAAAGGAGAGAAATAGAGGGGAATTCTACCTGTCCTGACTCTTAAGCCCTTCCCGAGTCACAAGGCACCATATATGTTAGGTTTTTATAGTAGGTAGCCGGTAAAGGAGAACGCCACGTGGTATTCAGGCAAGAGAGAAGGTTTATTACCAAAGTGCTGGCCTGTGGCCAAGATGTTCCATGGCCAGAGTAAAGGGAGAGAGGGGGTGACCCCCACCTAGCCCTGCTTTATCTTGGTCAGGGGTAGGGGGTGTGGGCAAGCGGATTAGGATGTGACCTCAGTGAAGGGGAGGTAACTGCCTCCAAGTCTGCTGGTTACCCAGGTAACTGGGTGGAGACTTAATGAGGTGGTGACATCTGCTTTGAGACTTTGGGGATGGACCTTACACCCACCACAAGCAATATGAGAACATTCTCCATCAAGAGGGCATAACAGTCCAAGCACTACAAGACCCTAAACAGTGCTTTCAATTGTTCCAAAGAAGGAAAACCTAAACATGGAATTGAGGTGTGTTACCATGTTCCTTTGACAACCTGCTGTGTTAAGCAATCATACAAACCCTTCAGGGACTACAAAAATGAATTAGACCCCAACTCTCAGGACTATCTAAAAAAGCCAGAAAAAGAAAAGAAATATATGTGTACACAGCAAAAAATATATAAACATCCTACAAATATATAGGTTATCATTGACTGGTGAATACTATAAATGATATAGGAATCAAGTGAAGAAGAGAATTTACTTTTGCCTGTAAAAAAAGAAAAAGGAATTGATACTCATGTCACATCTGACCACAATAATGAGGGGGATGAAGAATTCTGACAGATGAAGAGGTGACACAGAGCAATCAAGACATTTTAAGTAGACAGAATAGGCTGAACACAAGCAAGAAAAGGAAACGCATGCGGTATTTCCGGATCAAGTAGGTTAACCCAGAGAACCTGATGTGTATTGTGGAGTCCTGTGAGGGAAAGCCAAACTGCAGTCTTTGGTCAGTGCATAGAATGGTTAGCTGGAAAGATAAGCAAATACAATCCTAGTATTCAATGAGCATATATGAACATGGAAGCAGGAACCAGAGGGGATGGGTGGGTTGGAAGAGACAAGGGAGAAAGATGGAAGAGGTAACACTGATGAAAATACTCAAACTGCCAAGTTGAATCAAAACCCTTCGTACAACACAGTTAAAGAGAATCAACATTTTTAAAGGAACCCTTAATGGGCAGGATAAGGAATTGAGATGTAAATTCTTAAGCAACAAGGGTGATTTAAGTGACTAAGATAGACAGATTCTTGGGGTCAAACTCATTGGCACCCACTGATCCTGGTATGTGAGATTCCAGTGGCCCTAACTCCAGCTTTGATCATCAAGGTTTTTTACATGCTGCCACCATGAGTAACAAAGTCCATTCTATAATGAGCCTGCAAGATTCAGATAGGAGAAAATCAAGGTCACATTCCACATCTTGGGAGCTGTACAGCCCATGACAAGCCACTTAACTTCTTTATGTTATAGCTTCCTCATGTACACAATAGAGATATAATCACAATATCTAGCACAGGATCACTATGATGACCAAATAAAATAATAAAGCACTTTGGCCTGATGGCTGGGTTATAGTAAGTGATCAATAGTAACTGTTCATTTCCCCATTTTTGTTGCTGTTGAGGGTATAAAACTATGGGTCTACCATCCTTTGATTCATATAGACTTCATGAATTCATTGGATAATAAATTTCACCATTAAGCTACTCTCTAAAAAGAATAGTTTGTCAAGATATGTGCTCCTCATGGAAGCTAAGATGTGTTTCCATGGCCACAGGGAACTAACGATTCCAATTCAGGAATACAAATTCTACTGACTTAAGATAGCAAGCTCCACAACAGAATTAAGTACTATCTTACAGTATTGGAACTTACAAAACATTGTGTTAAAACCCAAATCTCCTCTGTTTAATTCTCTGTGATGGCAAAGGTAACATCTCTTTACAGGAAAGGGACCATTTTTATAACGAGAAACGTAGCATCAACTTAAACCCCAATGGAATTTCCTTATATGAAAGGCTTCAACAAATCCATAGAACATGAATATGTGAATATATCCAGGATAATGGGGAACGAATGTGAATGAGAAATCCAGAAACATAGATGAGAAATACACATAAGATAAATACATTCACTTATTTTTTTAAATTAATTTCACTTATTTATTTTGACACAGGTTCTAGTGTGCAGGCCAGACTGGTCTCTAACTCACAATCTTTCTGCCTCTGTCTTCTTAATGCTGAGATTACAGGTGTGAGTTAGAGTGCAGGCTTCCAAGACTTTCTCTCTTTTTCTTTCTCTCCTTTCTCTTTCTTTTACTGGGGCTTGAAGTCAGGACCTGGACACTGTCTCTTAGTATTTTACATTCTACGCTAGCACTCTACCCCTTGAGCCACAGCTCTGTATCTGGCTTTTTGGTGGTTAACTGGAGATATGAATTCTTACCTAGACTTGCTTTAAACCTTGATCCTCATATCTCAGCCTCCTGAGTAGTAATATAATTTTTTAATGATAACATTTGTTTCATTTATTGAATTAGCAAAGAGCACAAAGAATCTTCATTACAGATAAGGGTATAGGAGCCCTGATATAGCCAAGTCTTACTTCTCAAGTGGATGTACCTGTCAACGGGGAACCCATGTCAAAGCCTGAAAATGTATTTGTTATTCAGTCTCTGCATTTACCCTAAAGAAATAACCACCCACAGGCACTAAAATGTAATGAGTGCTTGAGGGTATGGCTTCTAAAACTTAAACTTGACTTTTAACTTAATTCCTAACAAACCATCCTCGGTTTTTGCAGTTGCTTTTTCATCACAATGGCAGCGTTGCATACTTGAAATAAGACATTATGTCTCACAAAGTCTAAATTAGTTATTCTTTGGTCCTTTGCAGAAAAAGAAAAAAAAAAAAAACATTTTCCCATCTTGATCTAGAAGAATAATATCATGAGAAAACACTCTCCATTTATCGAGTGAGGTTTCCCAAAAATTAAGTATTACTCTATTTTGTTCAATTACAGACACAGAAAAACTGGAAGTACATTTGTCAAAAGGCAACATGATTCTGAGTGAGGGTAGTTACACCTTTTATTTTTCTTCTCTGAGTTTATAATTTCTGAATTTTAAAAAAGCTTAATGATGAACCATTTCTGTAGTAAAAAAAATGGAAGAAAGAAACTAAGACGGAAAGGAGCTCTTCTCATTGAGACACAAGAGACAACACATTAAAGGCAAAGCAAAATGAAAGGGCAATTATAATTGGGGAAAGGAATATGGATTGGCATTTTGCGCTTTGCTTTTTCTCGTCTTTTCTCACAGATAAGAATGTGAAAGTGGCTGGGGATATAGCCTAGTGGCAAGAGTGCCTGCCTCGGATACACGAGGCCCTAGGTTCGATTCCCCAGCACCACATATACAGAAAACGGCCAGAAGCGGCACTGTGGCTCAAGTGGCAGAGTGCTAGCCTTGAGCGGGAAGAAGCCAGGGACAGTGCGCAGGCCCTGAGTCCAAGGCCAGTGGCCAAAAAAAAGAATGTGAAAGGTGGGGAGAAGGGAAGGGAGACAGCAAGGAACGGAAAATGATAACAGAATTGTTCCACGATGTGGAGAGCAGCCAAATCAGTAACTCCTGAGATAAGTACCCAGGTGAAACTTAGAGGCACCAACCCATCCGTTAACCCTGGAGTTACACAATCTAGCCAACATAAACAGAAGTCATGGGCCACAACATCCACCTCAAAGGCAACAGGAGATGACTTCAGGATGAGTAATTAACAAGTATGTCCACCAAACACTTATTTCTTACCGGTTTGTGCCAAGTATGCACAAATAACACTGGGAAATGAGGTTATGTGGTCTTGTTCCGTATAACAATGCCTCATTCAGCACAGACCACATACGCACAGCATGTATTATAATGGAAATTTTAGCAGAAGTGAAAATCCTCCTCATCTATTGCTTTGACTGCATTCAGGTCTAAGCCCAACATGTTCACTTCTCATATTTGTGGTGATGAGGTGGAAACAAACCTCCTGTGCTGTCAATCATACAGAAGCATAACATGTATAATTACATACAGGATGTAATCCTTGATAATAGTAATAAGCCATTATGCTGCAGGTTTATGTATTTACCTTTACCTTTTATGATTACTTTAGAAAGTGCTCCTACATGTTAAAGAAAAAAGAAAAAAAAAACAGTTTACAGTGTTAGACTGGCTGGCTGGTAGTGACTTCATGCTTCTGGGTTTACCGTGTCTTCTTAAAACATCAAGAAAAAACCATGGCAAAGCCAAGCATGGTAGTGCATGCCTGTAACCTCCAGTATGAGGAAGGCAAGGTGCAAGGTTGCAGGATCAAAGTCCAAAGCTGGCCTCAGACAACAACGTAAGACTCTATATGAAAAATGAAAGTCAAGTGAAAAGAAAAAAAGCACTGGAGGTGTAGCTCAAGTGGTAGAGTTCTTCCCTAGCAAGCACAAGCCCTGATACTATTTTAAAAGAGAGAGGGGGGAGTGGAGGGGGAAAGGGAGGGAGGGAGAGAGAGAAAGAGAGACAGAGATCAGCCATGGCAAGTATGTGATCTTCGGTACCTCTAGATTTGCCTACATACAACCTAGAATGTCCCATCACCAACAAAATCACCTAACAACCCATTTTGCAGAATGTATCCTGCCGTTAAGTGATTCATGATGCAAAAAATAAAAGTGGCATCAAGGAGCAAGGGATATATTTTATTTTCTTATCAAGAGGAATCACAATGGGTTTTTAATTCATCTACAAACTGGGGAGATGTGGTTACACTGCTCACTGGACCCCAAGGGCAAGGCAGTTTCAGAGGGGTGAAGAGAGCTGTGTCTATAGTTAAGGGGTGGGGAGAGATCCTGTAGCTCTGTGCAGACATTTGGAGATTGGAGGAAAGGAAGCATGTGAGGGTGGGGGTGACATCAAATCAGCAAGGAGAGAAAAGAGGATTGCCCTAATCAGCACATGGAAGAGAAAGAGGCCAAGGACTCATGGGGTGAATGGATGATGCTATTCCAGCTATGAAGATCCAGACAGCTTGCGCAGAAACTGGGGCCAAACCCAGTCTTGGTGCTCGCTAAGGTGCCATGAAATCATCTTTTTCAACGCTACAATTTTGTGTAACGTGAACCAGTTCAATAGATGCCCCATGCAGCAGTCCTAATGACTGCGGGGCTCCTGCAGCCCACAGAGCACAACGCTTCTGAGACGATGGATCTCTCCATAGGCTCCCAGTCTTTCTCTCCACAGAACACATGCATTCAGCCCTTCCTGGCTTGGAGCCGTGTGGGATGAAGGGAACTGGGTATGAATAAGGGCTATCACTTTGTTTTTGGTTTGGTTTGGGCTGAGACTCCAGCAACAGATGGGGTGACATCTGAAGAGAGGTTCAGGGTTCAGCCCAGTCAAGGGTTTAAAGAACACCCTATGACATGGAGTTGGTCACACTCAAAGTCTGGAAGTGACCTCCTCCGAGGAGGAGCTTTACCACCACCATACCTGATCTGTAGCCCAGGGTTCTGCTCAGGTAGGTTTGAGTACCGGGCTCTAGAGCTGAAATCCTGTTCTGCCTCCTGCGAAGGAGGGCACAGGAAGCCAGATACGCACTGCACTCAGAGCTGGTTCCCTTTGCCATGTCTCTTAACCTATGTGAGCCTTGACCATTTCCAAAGCAGCCTAGATAACACCTTCTTTTGCACAAGTCTAATAGAGTCTTCCATTGCTCCCCACACGGGATTCTTTCCAGGACTTCTTTGGACTCAAACCAACTTGATGCCCAAGTCCCTTCTATAAAATGGCATCATATTGGCATATAACCTACATATGTTCTCTCGAGTTCTTTCAGGCATCTCCAGATTAGCTATAATATACGATATTATGTAGATGCCATGTTAATAGGTATCATAGTCTATTTTTGGGAATCATGACCAAGAAGAGCCTGCCCATGTTCAGTGCAGATGCATTCTTTCTCCTGAATATTTTGGATTTGAGACTGGCTGAATCTGCAGACTTGAAACTTACAGGTACTGAAGGCAACAATATGAGGGAAGAGTGCTGGTAGGAACTATGAAATGAGAGTCAACATTTTGTGGCAGAACATGGTAGTACATGACTGTAGTCTCAGCATTTGAGCATCAGAGACAGGAATGTCACAAGTTCAAGATCAGCCTGGGCTAGGAACAACACTGTGTCTCAAAAAAACCAAAAGTCCATATTTTCCCTAAACATATCAACAACCTGGGAGCATCTTGCTTGTGAGGTTGTTGTATTAGCTGTCCCACAGGAATGAGCAGAGGCAAGCAGCACCCAGCATGGTTGTCCTTTTCCTCCCGGGCCTTAAGAAAAGAGACTGGTCTGAGAACAAGAGACAGAGCAGCAACCCTGGCTTCTCACTTACAGTGGGGCCCCAGACTCCACTACCCAGCAGTCCCCTTCCTCACACATGAATGGGGAAGAACGGGTACCATGAGACAGTCCTGTCCCTTTGAGCAATCCCTATGCCCAGAGCCCTGGCACAAATGCCTGGCATAGTGCGGGTGCTGCCAAGTGAGGGCACTGCCTCCCTTCCAAGCAGAGGCAGCCAGCCCGCCGGTAGCAGGTCTTCCTGAGATGCTTCAGGACACACAAACCAACGGTTTCCATGGCTCATTATGCTCCCTCACTCCTTTTCTTTTTAAATATAAAAAGCAAACAAGCAAAAAATCTCATCCATAACATACTGTGACCCTTCAGTAAGGGACACAAACATACTGTCCAGGGGGTGAATGGCAGGACTTGGATATTATTTATGGCCCATGAGATGCGCTCTCGCTTCTCAGTGAACTCCTCTACTTGGCCACCAGTTAGCCCGCCATGGCTTCCTGGCAATAAATAAATCAGCACCAACCCCACGGAATCACCCGGGTCATCTGGCCCCTGGAAATACTGTCCCAATATGGACATTTTTGCAGATGCTCTTTCTGTATGCTCCAAATTCCCCAAACAGAGGCTGCAAAGTTCCCTGCAAAAAAAATCCAGCAAGTAAATATTTTAGGCTCTGCTGATCATATGGACAGTGGCTGTCATCACTACTCAACTCCTCCTTGGTAGCTCAAAAACCCATAGATAATTCATAAACAAATGGTGCAGCTATGTTTGAAGAAAACTTGGTGCACACACAGGGACATTTGAATTTCACAGGATTTTTACACATCATGAAGTATTCTTTCTCTCTCTCTCCCTCTCTCTCTCTCTCTCTTTCAAAATGGAGAACGCATTCTAAGCTTGAGGGCTACAATTCTGGCCTGGAGACAGGCAAGGAAGGTGCTAACCATGGTCTAAAAGTGGTCACGTGTCGTTGTCCACACATTTTCATTTTCAACTTCTGACCTCGCCTTCCTTCCCAGGCAGGCAGTGATATCCATAACTCCATTTAATGATGTCCATAACTCAGTTAAGGAAGGAAAAGTCTGTTCCCTACTCGTTTATTTACAGTGAGAATTTGTCATGTTTCCTTGGTGAGCTCCTCAAGGGAGCCAATCTGCCTTGGGTCACACTAGAAGCCGATGTCATGCTCTTTCCCTTGGTGCTGTCACTATGGTTTATGCAGTTTCATTGGCCACTCTGCAGAACCAATAAGCTCCTAGCACATGCCTGTCAACCCAAGGCTCATGCCATCAGCACGCGTTCTGATCATTATTGGCAGAGCATGTGGTGTTGACCACACTGACTAACCAGTCATGAGAAAGGTTGCTAACTCACTGATAGATTTTAGTAGCATTCATTTTTATACATTTTTTAACTAGTAAAAAAAAAATGATTGAAGACCTCGTCCTGTGAGGAAATAACTGTGAATTTATCAGCTTGGTAATTTGTCCTTGATGTCAAGGGCTTGTTTGTGCCCTCGTTTCCAGTCTCTGAAAGGATTCCCTTTCCCTGCCCTCTCAGGGACTTCAGCTAGAACAAACCAATGTACTACACTTAATTGGTTCTATGTCTTCCATGACAGATACAGGAAGGAAACTTAAAATGTCCCTTCCCTCTCTATATATAAAAAAAGAGATAACTATTTCAAATTATTTTTCCTTTCTCAGTCTAAGACACACCATGTGGTTGGTAGAATAACAGCCCTTCAAAGATGACTGCCTTCCAAAGTTCCTAGTGTGGACACTTGAGACTCTGAGATGCTGCAAATGGGACTTTAGTTCTGGAGTGTCTGGTAGTCTCCATATAATTGCAGGGGTCCTGTAAGAAGGAGGCAGGAGGGTCAGAGTGAGGGGAGGTGTGATGATGGACACCAAGGATGGATGGCTAAGGGGTCATGTGTCGGGGAATGCAGGCAGCTTCTAAAAGCCGGGAAAGAGAAAGAACTGTATTTCCACACACACACACACCCCGCACCCCCCAGAGCCTGCAGAGGGCATGCTGTGCTGCCAAAGCAGGTCAGACTTCTGGCTCTCCAGAACTCTACATTTGTTACTGGTAATTTGTTACAGCAGCTCCAAGAAACTCATACCTGCAGCTGCTGAGCTTGTGACAGTTAAGGAGACCAAGTAGTGTCTAAGGCCTCCATCGGACATCATCACTGCTAACCCTGAAGGTGAGGCAAATCTTACTCTTCCTGCATGCAAGGTCCCTAAAGTCTGAAACTACTGCACATCGACCAGAGAGAGAGGTATTAAATGGAAGGTTGAAAGGGGTGAGTGGGCAGTCACAGAGCACTGTAGTCAGAGTAAAAAGGCATTACCCGAGAGGCCTGCAAAGGATGATAGAAATGGAATGTGGCTTTATTTATATTAAAGCCTGCCTCCCCTCTCAAGTATGTGACAGAAGAGCTGTTTTAAAGTTTTAGTCTTCGAACTTGGCTTGCAGAACTTGGCTGCTTCTCAGAGCTGTGCTTTTGTATTACGCTTAAAAATATAAGCAGCAGCCCCATAGTTAAATTGTAGGCAGAGGTGGTTACAGGCAGGCGAAACGCTGTGGGAGATGACATGAGGTTTAAATGTTATTCTTGTTTAGTTAGTTGCTTAAGAACAACAAATAGAAGATAAAATAGCAAACAATTTGGGAAGGTTCCAAGCGAAGAATTTCTGAGTACCCTGGCACCAACCAAGCTCTTAGGATAAGGGGTGGACGCGTTGCATAACTGGTCAGACACAAGTTTGGGGCTGTGGTTTCAAGACAGAAAGCAAAAGGGAACACTGGCCTCGCTCTTAGAAATCTCTCATTTTCCTTCTGTCCTGGATGATGCAGAACTGGTGTAACAAGCCAGGGAAGGCCAGTCCAGGTATGGGGAAGTCAACAACAAACTTGTCAGAAATACGAGAGATAAAGCATTGTCAGTCCGTGCATGGCTTTTGACCTCAGGGTCTTAAATCTTTCTATTAATAACAAGCATGAAGCTCAATAAGTAAATAAGGGCACATTATCCACTTCACAAAATGCCATGCAATCTTTTAAGTTGATGATAATCACAATGCATCATCTGGTACAGATCACTACTTACAAGACAGATGACAAGAGAACATAAACTACTACATGCTCTTCATCAAGTGCCAGTGGCTCACACCTGTAATCCTAGCTACTCGGGAGTCTGAGATCTGAGGATTGTTGTTTTGAAGTGACTCTGGGTAAGACAGTCCATAAGACTATTATCTCCAGTTAATTACCAAAAAGCCAGAAGTGGAGCTGTGACTCAAGTGATAGAGAGCCAACCTTGAGCACAAAACTGAAGGGACCATGCCCAGGCCCTGAGTTCAAGCCTTAGTACCAGCACAAAAATACAACAACAAAACCTACTTACTCTATGATTATCCACTAGGTTAATGTATTATATATAGCACTAGCACAAAGACTAGGGGAAATGGACCAAAATGTTCATATCCATCATAATTATGTAGTAAGAATAAGCAAGATTTTTCCCCCTCAACTTTATGCTTTCATTCTTTTGAGTTGAACTATTAATTTTAAAAAGGAAAACAAAGATATTTTAAACAAAGGAAAAGTCAAACTAGTTGGTAGAAAGTTCTGCTTTACTGATACCTTACCGCATGCTAGTAAAATCTGAAAGGCTTTATTCTGTCTGTGGTGGTGTCCTCATGAGAAGAATGAGGATTTACACTGTAGTTCTATCACACCTGCCCTAGTACATGGTGCCAGCCTACAGCTCCCAGCCAGCCACTCCACGAGATGCAAGAGCCAAGTCTCTACAGAGCACCATGTGGCTAAGCTATGATGGTTGGTGGGTAGATTTTGATTTCCCATATTTCCAACTTACAATGGGATTGTTGGAACCTATGTTATAGTCAGAGAACCCCACCATAAGCTGAGGAGCACCTGTGTTATGAAATCCTTTGCTCATATAGGCTCCATCACCTGGAGTCATTTCTTGGCTCTTTTTCCACTATTCTGGTAAGGTCCCTTTCCTATCAGGGCTGTTTACCTGGATGTAGTCCCTCTTGGAATAGCAAGTAAATAAATGCCATCTGTGTCTATGGCGACATTGTACTCCCATGTCATTCTCCTGCTACTTACCTTACTTACGAATCCTGGTGATTCGCCTTTGAGCCTGCTTTCTTATCCTCAGTTGAAAGGTAGTCACATGAATGCTGTGTTTTATAATGTACTGAAGTTTCCCTTTTGCCTCTTCATCTCTAATACTACCACCCCAGACCAATAAGATACCCAGGAAATATCTTTCTTAAAGTATTTACAAATCAAACTACCTTGTATAGGCAAATTGTTCTTTCAAAGCCAATGTTTTGAGGTTCCACTGTTGCCAATACTAACTAGATTGTTTAGAATAACCGCCCTGCTGAGAACAACTAGAAAGACTAAAAAACACTTTGGTAAGTAGGTTTGACGGCAGTGGAGAGACATCACCATAGTAAACATTAATTCTCAAGGTCTGAGAAAAGAAAACTAAGACTGAATTCATCAACTGTAGTTATTTTTCCTCCCAAGGACATTTCCAGTTTCCTTCCTTTCTTTGTAGGAAAATTATAATCTTGACATCAATTTCTTAAGCAAAAGGCACAACTAAGAGCTGAAGAGTTTGCAGCAGTTCTGTGGAGCTGCATGGGAAATCGGAGAGCAGAATTCACCATAAAGGAAGGAGAGGCCTGAGATGACACCTGGGCTTTTAGTTGGAACCAGAGAACTTCCTACAAGAAAGAAAGATGATTTATCCCTAATAAAAACTAAGCTCCAGCTCTACTTAATATCTTGTTTGATGAATGATCTTCTATTTAGCTGCCTGACATTAAAAAAAAATTAAATCCTTTTGAGGAGTAAGATTTTGTTCCTCTTATCTCTCCAAGGATAGTTTCATAAACAATGTCCAGAAATTAACAGGAAACTAGAAACCCAGAATAAAAGAAGAAAGAAATAGTTGAGAGAAACAAGAATTTTGAAGTATTGCATATGGACTTTATGATTTATGTGGATAATAAATTAAATGGCAAAATAGAGAATCTTGACAAGAAACTGGAAACCATAAAGAAGAATTAAATGGAAATTTTACAAGTTAAAGAAAACAATAACAAAAGTTATAAATTCCAAGGGACCAGATTTAACCACATTGTCTAATCTGTTCAAAGAATTAGTGAACCAGAGGATAAATCCATAGATGATATTTACATTGGAACACAAAATAACAAATCGATTGAAAACACAAAAATAAACAGAAGAAATATATGAAACCCAGAAAGAAAAGAAAACATCATAATAAATTTTGTTTGTTTGTTTGTTTTTGCCAGTCCTGGGGCTTGGACTCAGGGCCTGAGCACTGTCCCTGGGTTCTTTTTGCTCAAGGCTAGCACTCTACCACTTGAGCCACAGTGCCACTTCTGGCTATTTCTGTTGGGATCCATCATTCCCCTTGATGGAAGGGGCTTGATGCACCTCCCCCAGCCCTGGGGAATGCAGCCCTTCTACCCCCTCTGGATTGGAATCCAGAGGAACCGGTTGGGCAAACAGCCCCCCAACCTCCTAGCCAGCCTGGCGCCTACCAACCCCGCCCTGGTTCGGCGCACTCGAGTGACGTTAGCCCTTGGGGGTCAGGTGATACCTTTCAGCCTATCGACATCCTGGCCAAACCCCTCCCTCGGAATCATCTCCCCTTTTCCTTCTCTTAATAAAGTCAGTTCGCTCTAAGAAGCCGGCCCTGTTGCAAATGTTCGCCAGACTTCTAGCATAAGGAGGCGATCACATATCTGCGGCAGATCATGTCAGGTCGGAGCTGACCCCCATTCCACTCTAACTTACCTGCAGGTCGGGTGATTAGGGGAGAGGGCGAGAAAGGAGGGTGGAAAGAAAGAAGGAAGAGTCCGAGCCGGGAGGGGCAAAAAACCCCAACATTGTGGCGCCCACGTGGGTTGCACGAATCCACACGAGGAAGCCCGGCTCCCGTCCGACCCTGATGAAAACAGGTTGGAAATCCTGAGACACGTGATCCTCCCACCCCAGGTAAGAGGATGGGACAAGTCCAGAGTTGGCGAAACAGTTCGCCCCTTAAAATCCTAAAGTTCACCCTCCAAAACGCGGGGATTAATATCTCAGAGCCCTGCGCCATACGAATTTGGGAGGAATCGACCGACAGGGTCTCGTGGCTAACTGGAGCCAACCCACTCTCGTGGGAAACTTGGGACCGACTAGAGCGGGAATTACAAACGGCACAATGGGGAGGAAAACTCCCACTGCGAGCCATTAAGACTCTCAAGGCTTGCCTCTCTTGGGACCCAGATGGGGAGTCCCTGGATTCAGGAGAAGGAAGCCAGAGGTGTTGGAGAATTAAAGTCTCCAACCAGTGGAAAAATTTAGCCCCGGCACGGTTACTCTGATACCTCATTAGCACACTAATAGGCCCTTGGGAACACATTCCCAGTAAGGAGTTTCTGGTGTTTGTGGGCCAAAGGAAGCCACCAGTTGTTGTGAGAATCTCCTTTTTCCCCCTACTTAGCAAGTCTCCCTGAGGAGACTTGCTAGACCAGCTGCCTTTAGTGTTAGATTCTCTCTGTAAACAGGAAAGTCTCCTCACTAGATTCTCACTGTAAACAGGAAAGTCTCCTCACTGTTATTTCACAAGTATTTGGAGAAGTCAAGATTGATGTTATCTAGCCTTAAGGAGATAGTAGCTAGGAGATAATTATAGTTCTACCTCGGTTGTATACAGTTCCTTGTTTTGATATCAATAATCTTTGTAGTCACTACCTCCTGTAATTAGAAAGGCATTTGTATCAAGTTCCTGCCCTCACAGTAGGAAATTTCCTCCACTTCTGTATTTGAGACAAATGTCATGCTGTATTGATCTTTTACCCTGTAATTGTAATATTGGTTTCTAACCCTATATAAACCCTGGCCCTCTTGAAATAAAGTATGCATTGGTTCACTCGCCTTGCATCCCCCGTGTCCTGATTTCGACTGCAGTTACCCAGGTTCAACATCTGGCGTCCGGACCCAGGGACCTGACAATTGATCCACAGGAGATTGCGGAACTGCCTAGCTCTCGAGTGAGGTGAGAGATATTTTTAATTCACAGGAGACAAGGGATCTGTGTGTAGTTCACAGGAGACAAGGGATCTGTGTGGTGAGCTCCTATTTTTAATATTACGGGGTTATGGGACAAGCTAAACCAATTCCATTTTCTAATTTTATCCACCATGTATTGAAACTGGACGGAGCTATGGTCTCATGTTCACAAAGAGATGAGTGTGTACAGGTAGTGGAGTATAATCTATGGTTCCCAGAGGGAGATACTTTAGATTTAGAAGTCTGGGAACAAGTAGAGAATAATATGGAAAATGAATATCGGTGTGGAGACAAGGTTCCAGTTACATTTTGGTCTGTTTGGGCATTAATACATGCAGCCGTGAGCATGATGTCTCCTGACGCTATCATAACATCAGCTGCTGAGCCAGAGGCTGACATGGAAAAAGCTATGAAGGCTTATAATTTGTCCGGGGAGGTAAAAACTCAAATTGGGCAGGAGCTAAAAGACATGGCAACACCTGAACTATCTCCTGTCAGTTTTGTTAAAGAAAAATTAACATCAAATAAGCCTTCAGCCTCTACCTATGCTCCTTCAGAGAATGATGCTAATTTAGGCAGCTCAGCAGTGCAGTCAAAGTGCTACAGATGCTCTTTCGATCTGCCAGGGGCAGTCAGGAAGGTGAAAGTAAAGAACAAATAATTGCGGCCGCGGAGCCCACTTTTACTTTAATTAATCTAAGTCCTATGGTTCTGCTTCTCTCTCTTGCTATCAAACTTTTCCTGTCATTGAACCCCCTCCAACCAGAGGTGTGGCACAGCCCCGTCATTATCAAGATATTGACCAGATTCACTCAATTTAGGACAGCTGTAATACAGGGCCGTCTCATGGCTCCCTTCCAGTGAAGGAGGCTTCCCCATCATCTTTTCTTTACAACCAGGCACTAGCAGGGGAGCTGACACTCCCTGTTTTAGTCCATCAGCCTGGAATTGGGGAAGGACTAGTGATTTTTCTTTTACTTCTCAAGAGAATTTTTACTGCAATTGCACTTTTAATTTGCGCCTGCGCTACATGTTTCATGTGTCTTTGTCCTTGTTTGATTAGTTGTGTTTCGTGTGGAGTGCTAAATTGGGAAAAAAGTCCTCTGGTGGGCGGCCTCGGCAGGTTGATTGCCAGGGGATGGAAATCTCCACTGGGGAGGATCCCCCTGAAAATTTTCAGGGCCCTATGGACTTTCCATCACTCTGGCTGGCAGCCAGAGTGGACGCTGGACATGCCATCCAAGGCGTAAAAGCCTCTGTTTCTATGTTCTGTTTTGTCTTGACTAGTTTTGTCTTTGAGATTGGTACCAGTTTTAAACATAAACTTTTGTTTCCCTTATTTCTGTTGTCCATTTACATGTCTATGGGCAAAACATTTACTAGGTACTGTGTCTCCTTCTGCAAGAAGGCAGAAAAAGTGCAGGCTGCTAAGAGCTGAGTTCAAACAGCCGGCTAGGCTAATCTTAGCCTGAGAGTAAACACTAAGAGTCAAGTGCTAGGTGGACTCAGTAATACTCCAGGGGACCCCAACCCAGTTATCTTCAGCTAAAAAGTGTTTAGTATGCTAAGATACTTTGCTGAAACTAATAGGCCCTAGTGAATAAGACTAAACAATGCTAAAATCATTCATTAAAGGTTTTGTTTTAAGTTTTGGTCATTACAAGAGTAAGATTGGAAAACATACCTTTTGCCAAAAAAATGTACGGCTGATAGTTGTTTGGACTGCTTTTAAGTTCTGTTTACATTAATACCTACATATGTGAATGTATGTATGTGTGTGTACGCGCGCACAAATGTATGTGGGTGTGAATGTGTTCAAGAAAGTATGATGTAAAAATAGGTTAGTTTAACTTTAAACTTCAAAAAATCATCGAGTTTGGGCTTTACCAAAAGCTTTAAAGGATTATTACTTTATTTTAAAAGGAACTATAGTTAAAAATTCTTTAATTCATGGTTAAAAATAAATAAATAAACAAGAACTTAGCATGGGCCCTTGAACCTATCCTCAGTAGTGAGGGGTAAACTGACAAAAGTGTAGTTTAGCCAATCCACGTGACGGGACAGCCGTAGGGTGGCGTCCATTCATAGTGGGAGAGGGCAAGCTGGCTCCAAGGCAGTTCATCAAGCTCTAAGGAGTAGGATGGAGATAGGCCCATTCTATAGGACAGGCCAATGGAGGCCTTTCTTTTATTTCTTTTGTTTTCAGGTAAACATTGGAAACCTCATGGTAAAATGTATGATTTGACTGATACTTCTAAAAATTGCCCCTTAGGATGGATTAAAATTGGAATATCTTAAAGGAGAGTTAAAAGTTTATTTACCTGATATAACTCGATTTCTGTACAGGTTTGCAATTTGGATGTATCAAAAAGGCAAATATGCTAACTCTGAAATCTCATGGTTATAATTCTGGGGCACACTGCTAAGTGTACTCTTGTTACAATTGTTTTGGGTATCACTTTAATGAATCAGGTACTAAATTTTTTAAGTGTAAACTGTACTATAACAGTAAGATTAACTATCTTAAGTCACATATAATCAGGTAAATATTTTAAAGTATATAAACTAATGGGGGATAGAAGTACACAACTTTCATTAACTCTCTGTATATAGGAAAATGCTGGGGGATAGAAGTACACAACTTTCATTTTAACTCTCTGTATATAGGAAAATGGCTCTTTTAAAGCAGACAACCAGGAGGCAATGTGCCCCCTGGGCTTCAGTTTTTCTATACAAATACAGGCTGAGGTAAAGGTGTGAAAGCCTCTACTTTAAAAGGTTTTAGAATGCCTTTCTAGATAAGAAATTTGGAAGTGAAAAACAAGCAGCATGAAGCAATGGGTGATACCTAGGCTCCAGATTTCTTTTAATACAACCAGGCTTGGTAAAAGACTTGAGATCAAAAATGTATTCTGAGATATGAAATTTAAAATGTTTGTTTTAAGTTGGATATAGGAAAACGATGGCTATCAAGATGATTGTTTAATTACTACTCCAGTTTGTTTTACAGGTTTTCAATAAAATGACTTATTTACTGCACCTGATAAAAATATTGTATCAAAATTGTTACAAATTTTGCCTTTAGACTTTCAACAGTATAATTTAATAATTGCCCCTGATAAAATTCATTTAAACAAAAGAACCATTTAAGTATCTGGGATATTTAGTTAGAAGACAAGTAATTACCCCCCAATTAATAAAAATTCGTACTGAAGAGTTTAAAACTCTTAATAATTTTCAAAAGTTACTAGGGACATCAATTGGCTTTGCCCTTCCCTAGGAATTCCCAAAATTCCTAACCTATTTTCCATTCTTCAAGGAGATTCGGATTTATGTAGCCCTCAAAAATTAATTGACACGTCAGAAACTGCTCCTAATAAATTTAGCAAATGGATGTAACACACATCCCTGAATTTGGCCGCTTACAATATGTGCATGTATCCATTGATACATATTCTTCTTTTATTTGGGCAACTCCTCTACCAGGGGAAAAAGGGACTCATGTCATTCAACATTTACTAGAAACGTTCGCAGTCATGGGGATTCCTTCTCAAATAAAAACTGACAATGCACCAGCTTATTCCAGTAAACAAGTACGAAAATTTTTAGAATTTCATAACATTTTTCATGTTACAGGAATTGAATACAATCCTCAAGGTCAAGGTATAGTAGAAAGAGCTCATTATACATTAAAAACACAAATTAAAAAACTAAAGAGGGGGAGTATGGATAGTACTGAGGGATATGCAACTTCTATGAAAAGTATTTATAAAACAGCCCGAGCCGTTATTGCAGAAGCACTATTTGTCCTTAACTTTTTAAATTTGCCTCAAGGAGATGTTTTAGCAAGAGCTGAGGGACACTTCCTAGCTCCGCCTATGCAAAACAAACCACAGCCAGTTTGGAATAGATTGGGGGTTGGGCTAGATTGGGTCCCCGGGAGTTAACCCAGGGGCGAGGGTATGCTTATGTTTCTACAGAAGACCGCCCATCTTTCTAGCACCTGCTCCAGTGGATCCAGCAACAAACACCCCTCTGTGCATCAAGACCGGGGTGAAACATTCTCATCCAAGTGATAAGGCCATTCTAATGGACAGGCATGCACTGGTAACCTGTAGGGGCTACATCAGAGGTAATGTATTGGGCCTATATTTCTAACCCTCCTTTATGTCCATACTTATGGACAAAAGCCCCTGTCTCTTTTACATCTATTACTAATTTACTCTCTCCCCCTATGGGTCTGGCATTCCAGTCTTTCCTATGGAAGAGGAAAGATCATTTAACTTCTCTTATTCTCAGTTCTCTAAAGCTATCTGTCAAGGCCATTCCCCATGTTACCCTTTTAGATATCAATATTGGATTCAGCATGGAGGTTCATATAACTCCAGTAGAACTCGGCTGATTAGACTGTCTTCCTGGTCTGTGGGATCTCATACCTATAAATTAGATAATTATCCTATTCCTGCTGGCCTGCCTAAATGTGACAATTTTACTTATCTGAACCTGAACTTTACTGAAAGACATTGGGAAAGTTGTCGAGGAATTTTTCCAACTATTTGGAATACATCCCAGCATACTTGGTATGATTGGGGATCTTTTGGTGTGTGGTTGAAAAACTGCACTGAATATAACTCATCTTGTGAACCTACTTTATCTATGAACATGTCCAATGCCATGTCTGCTAAACAGTTTTTAGGGTGGTTTGGAGCAGGCTTTAGTGACCCCCGGCCTGCTCTCGCCCATGGAAACAGGCTATTTCCTCCACAACGTCATCTCTGGAAATTAGCAGCTTCTCTGGCTCCTGTATTGCTGGCCAATGGAACTTACTCAGGAACTAAAGGATCCTCGGCCTCCTACAACTACACAGTTGTAAAGACCTACAATATCTCTGCTTGTGTTCATTTTCCGCAAGTACTGATGGTCGGCCCCATAAACATAACTAAGAATGCCATTACCAGCATAAATTGTAAATTGTATACTTGCTTGAATAACAATGTCACCTTTATTTTTAGTCAAGATAGGATCATGATTTTAACCCAGCGCAACTCCCTTTCGGTTCCTGTTCGCATGCATCCTCCCTGGGCTGGAGGACCTGTACAAGGATTGGTAATGCAGTTTTCCAAGCGGCTTCTGAGGAGGAGTCGTCGTGCCATTGGACTGATTATTGCGGGACTTGTTGGACTGATTGCCATTGCTACAACTGCAGCATTGCGACAATCTGTACAAACTCATGACTTTATGGTGCAGTGGCACCAGGACTCCCACAATCTGTGACAACATCAGCTGGAAATAAATGCCCACCTTCAAGATGAGATAGAAGCTGTTAAAGGAGGAGTGTTTTGGCTTGGACAGAAATATCTGGCTTTACAGCAATGATTGTTTTTGACTTGCGATTGGAATTCTAGTCATGTCTGTGTAACACCTTATAAATATAATGCCTCTGAATGTGAATGGAATGATATACAAATGCTTATAGATGGAGCCCTACTAAATGGTACGTTAAGTGAACAAAGCTTGTACAGGGAGGTTTTTGAAGCTTTTCAAAAGGAATTGCCAGATGCCTCTTCTATTGATGATATAGCCCAAGGACTAGCTCAGACCTTAGAAGGACTAGACCCTAGGGGGTGGTGGCAAAGTATTACCCATAGTGTTGGAAGTGCCTCTATTGCCTTGATACTTATGTTATGTGTCTTTTTCTTAGGATATTGTTCCATCATAGCTATAATGAAGCGTTTCACTAGGAATAATTCCTCTGATGTTTTACTCACTGCCCTTAAACTTTCCAGAGAAGCGGCTGTGGAAAATTAATAAAAAAGGGGGAATTGTTGGAGAATTAAAGTCTCCAACCAGTGGAAAAATTTAGCCCCGGCACGGTTACTCTGATACCTCATTAGCACACTAATAGGCCCTTGGGAACACATTCCCAGTAAGGAGTTTCTGGTGTTTGTGGGCCAAAGGAAGCCACCAGTTGTTGTGAGAATCTCCTTTTTCCCCCTACTTAGCAAGTCTCCCTGAGGAGACTTGCTAGACCAGCTGCCTTTAGTGTTAGATTCTCTCTGTAAACAGGAAAGTCTCCTCACTAGATTCTCACTGTAAACAGGAAAGTCTCCTCACTGTTATTTCACAAGTATTTGGAGAAGTCAAGATTGATGTTATCTAGCCTTAAGGAGATAGTAGCTAGGAGATAATTATAGTTCTACCTCGGTTGTATACAGTTCCTTGTTTTGATATCAATAATCTTTGTAGTCACTACCTCCTGTAATTAGAAAGGCATTTGTATCAAGTTCCTGCCCTCACAGTAGGAAATTTCCTCCACTTCTGTATTTGAGACAAATGTCATGCTGTATTGATCTTTTACCCTGTAATTGTAATATTGGTTTCTAACCCTATATAAACCCTGGCCCTCTTGAAATAAAGTATGCATTGGTTCACTCGCCTTGCATCCCCCGTGTCCTGATTTCGACTGCAGTTACCCAGGTTCAACACAGAGGGAATTTTGATATGGAGTGGGCCACGACGCCCCACTCTGAGAGGCCCTGGGACAAACGCATGTTTGGTCCCCGTGACCCCAAGCCGTGGCAGCCGGGAGACGAGCAGAGCAGCCGCAGGCTTGCTACCCCTCCCCCATGGGAGGCTCAGTTTGGCTCTATACATATGCAGATTTCGGCAGCCCTGAGCAGCCACTTTTCTGCTGCTTTTCCGCCAGCCTTGGCAGCAACGATGGTGGCGGCAGCACCCTGGAGCAAAAACAAAAAAAAAAGAAACGGCCTGGCCACTTTTAAATTCAGAGGCCTTCATGCGAGTTGCAGGAAACTACAGATTTCCATTAGTTCTGGAGGATGGTTCTTGAGAGAGGCGGGCCGAATGCGCCCTGGGAAAAACATCTACTTTACGGCCTGACTTTCAGATTCCCCACCAACCAAGGCAATAAACAGCCTGAAGCCCCTTGCTGGGCAGTCCTCATTGCCCCCGAGATAAGGCCAGAGACAGTAATCATGATATTTGGAAAGAAGTTCCGATTCTTAATTGATACAGAAGCAGATCAGACCATATGCATTTAAATGGACAACATTATTATTGGATCAGCAGATGTTCAAGAGCTAGACTTGGCCTATAGCAAGGCACAAACACTCCTTCAAAGAGGAGGGCTACGTATAGCCAGTGACAAGGTTCAGAAAGTATACCCCTTTAAGATCTTGGGAGCAGAGCTTAAACTAGACTCTGTATGCCCACTCAAGCCCCAGCTATCCTTCCAGGCAACTTATACTCTGGTGGAGATGCAAAGACTGTTAGGTAAAATTAATTGGCTGCTTTTCTCTAAGATAGATTGCACTGACCCATGTTAAACAGCCAATGAGCCTGTTCTCTGATAGTCTGTATGTGGTTAATTTGCTACCCAACCTGGTATGTTCATATATCAAATTGGATGAAAACCCAATCACTCCTCTGATGATCCAAATCAGGTCTCTGTTAAAAGAGCGGAGTGAGCCTATATTTTTACAGCACCTTCGCAGACACCAAGGGCTGCCTGGGGACCTGACACAAGGTAATCATATGGCTGACCAGCTGGCCACTAATGGAACCATCATAGCTCTGGCCATTGTACAACCTCAAAATCTCCAAATGGCCAAAGGACTTCATGAGCATACTCACTTAAATTGGAGAGGGTTACATCAGAGATTTACTTCAATTCCTATAAAAGACTTAAAAAAGATTATAAGGGCTTGCAAATCGTGTATGCCTTTCGTGCAAGTCCCTCCCCTACAATCTCCAAGGGTGAACCCAAGAGGACACATGCTCTGGCACATGTTGAGCCTCTCTCCATACTGGAGAAAGAGCACGGCATGCTGAAAGCCACTTCTTACAATGTTTTGCTATCCTAGGACTGCCTTTACAGGTTAAAACAGATAATGGACCTTGTTTCACCAGTAAGCCTTTACAGGCATTTTTCCAAATGTGGAATATTAAACATACCACTGGAATACCTTATAACCCAAAGGGTCAAGCCATAATTGAGAGGCATAATAAGACCCTGAAGGATCAATTATTAAAACAAAAAGGGGGGGAAGCCCCCATGAGCAGCTGAGGACAGCGATGTTTACATTGAATATTTTAAATTTCTCTAAGGACCAACCTCTGTCGGCTTTCCAGAGACACTAGTCAAGCCAAACACCCTACTTAAAAGTGGAGGTCCGGTGGAAGGATCCTCTGACAGGGAAGTGGCGTGTGCCCCAGACCTACTTATCAGTGCCGGAAGGGGTTTCGCCTATGTTTTCCCCACTGGGGAACTGAATCCAATCTGGATACCTGCTAGAGATGTAAAATATTGTCCATCAGAATGACCACCCAACGGCACCTGCCCTTGAGGGATGTCTCCCCTTGTTTCCTCTCAGGAAAGCAAAGACCGAGGTGGAAGTTTCTAAGGAGAAATGGGAAAGCCTGCCTGCACCAGCGATGGACCCAGTGTCGGCCCTGTTGCTTCCCTGGACCCTGCCTGATGCCCTTTGGAGTAACGTTTGCTGTGGCAGCGAGGCCCACAGCCTTGCACAAGGACCAAAGGGAAATGTTGCACGGTTGTTCCTCCCTTCGCTCCCCCCTTTGCTGCTTATCTCAGGGGTCCCCATTGGAGGGAAATCGGAGCTAAAGGACTTGGACACTTTAATGTTTTATGATAAATGTTTATAATAAGCAAGGGATTGGCACCTTGCTGCAATGTTTACTATGAAGTGTTTACTAACCTCAGTTGTTAAGTTACCAGCACCCTGGCTTCCACATCGCCAGGACCTGAACCTGCCCCTCTACCTCACCATCGAGGGAAGGAAGAGCCATCTGCGCTACCTTGAGCGACACCAGACTGGACTAGAATTCCTCTGTTTTCCATGGACTGACCCAGATAAGAGACCCTCCATTGCCTTGTGCCTATGTTGTTTTTTTTTGTTTTTTGTTTTTTTTTTGGCCAGTCCTGGGCCTTGGACTCAGGGCCTGAGCACTGTCCCTGGCTTCTTCCCACTCAAGGCTAGCACTCCGCCACTTGAGCCACAGCGCCGCTTCTGACCGTTTTCTGTATATGTGGTGCTGGGGAATCGAACCTAGGGCCTCGTGTATCCGAGGCAGGCATTCTTGCCAGAAGGCTATATCCCCAGCCCCTGTGCCTATGTTGTAATTGCTCATGTGTTACAGTTGTTCATGTTTGCATTTGCCTTGTATTACAATTGCTTATGCTCATGTCTGCTTTATGCTCCCATTTACATTATGTTTACATTGGGTCTCTAATTGTAAGCGAAGGGTCAGAGATGTCTAGGTACCAAGCGGCCTTTGGCCTTCTAGCCATATAGCAACCCCATGAGGCTTGTCACTCGGCCCCTAGGACCTGCTGCTCACTAAGGTCCGCTGGCATGAGAGAAAATTATAAGGGCTTTCTTTCAAGTGCCAATCCCACTCTCCCCAAGGCCTCTCATCGGGCCCGCCAGCCCGGCAGGAAGGTCACCCTGAAGAGCTAGGGCATTAGCCCGAGACGGGTAAGACTCCCCTTGGGGAGGGCAACCTAAGACACGGCACGCTCTCAAGTAGGGCGCCTCCTGCTGTTCGAAAAAAATAAATAAATATAAAAGAGGCAGATGTTGGGATCTATCTTTCCCCTTGATGGAAGGGGCTTGATGCACCTCCTCCAGCCCTGGGGAATGCGGCCTTTCTACCCCCTCTGGATTGGAATCCAGAGGAACCGGTTGGGCAAACAGCCCCCCAACCTCCTAGCCAGCCTGGCGCCTACCAACCCCGCCCTGGTTCGGCTCACTCGAGTGACGTTAGCCCTTGGGGGTCAGGTGATACCTTTCAGCCTATCGACATCCTGGCCAAACCCCTCTCTCAGAATCATCTCCCCTTGTCCTTCTCTTAATAAAGTCAGGGCTGGGGATATAGCCTAGTGGCAAGAGTGCCTGCCTCGGATACACGAGGCCCTAGGTTCGATTCCCCAGCACCACATATACACAAAACGGCCAGAAGTGGCGCTGTGGCTCAAGTGGCAGAGTGCTAGCCTTGAGCCGGAAGAAGCCAGGGACGGTGCTCAGGCACTGAGTCCAAGGCCCAGGACTGGCCAAAAAATAAAAAATAAATAAAAAATAAAGTCAGTTCGCTCTAAGAACCTGGCCCTGTTGCATATGTTCGCCAGACTTCTAGCATAAGGAGTTGATCACATATCTGCGGCAGATCCCATGCACGTCAGGTCGGAGCTGACCCCCGTTCTACTCTTCCACTCTAACTTACCTGCAGGTCGGGTGATTAGGGAGAGGGCGAGAGAGGAGGGTGGAAAGAAAGAAGGAAGAGTCCGAGCCGGGAGGGGCAAAAAACCCCAACAATTTCTGTTTATGTGGTGTAGAAGAATCGAACTCAGGGCTTCATGCATGCTAGACAAGCACTCTGCAGCTAAGCCACATTCCCAGCCCCACTGGAGACTTTTTGAGAACTCTAAAGTATAATAACTGAATAAAAAGACCTCCTGTTCTTCTCTCATCCCAAATTCTTTCTAGAGCTCTCTAAGTCAACACATCCTATTGATCCTATCTCCTGCCATCTCTCAAGCATAACCTCCCTCTTAGATTCCCAGTACCACCCAAGAGGACCACGCGTCCCAGGGTTTCCAGCCCAATTTCGTGAGGGTTGGTCGGGAGCCGGACTTGCTCGCCTGGGTTCGTGAAACCACGTGGGCGCCAAAATGTACGGCTCGTGTCGCCTCTCCCGGCGTGGGGATCAAGGCTCAGCTAGGTTTCTCACCACCCCATTTTCTCGTCCTCTCTCCTGGACACCCGGCCGGCAGATAGCCAGGATGGGACGGAGGGGTCAGGGCCGACCTCACATGCACACGGCCTAACGAGAACGCATGCCCCCCTCCTTACCGGTAAATAAAGCCAGGTGTGCTCGAGTCTCGGAGAAAGCTTCCAGAGCAATCTGATTCATTAAGGCAGGTGTAAAGGGAATTGATAGCGAAAGAAGGCGATCGGCCAGGACGCCAATAGGCTGAGATCTGTCACATGACCCCCTTGAGCTAACGTCACTCGAAAGCGCCGAGCCAGAGCGAGACTGGGAGGCATCTGGGCTGGCGAGAGAGTTGGGGGCTGGGTGCAAAGCCGGTTCTTCTGGTTCCAGACCCAGAGGACTGTAGCCTGCTTCCGCATTCCCCTAGGGCTGGGGGAGGGGTTCAAGTCCCCGTCAAGTCCATAAAGCTGGACCCCAACACATATTGTTTGTCCACATCAAATTTCTAAAACATCTCCAAACTGCTTTCCAGTCTATGATCCTACCATTTCTGGTACCACATTCCTATTGAATCTCTTCTCCAGTGTGAAGCACCTCTGATCACCACATTGGCTTCCCCACCACCAATCAATCCTATTCTCCTCACTGAGCTGAGGGTTTCTCTGTCTTAAGTCCTTTCACCAAGAGTTTTCCTTTGGAAGGAAAACAGGGCTTCAGAGGTTTCCCTTTTTGTGTGAGATAACTTGCACAAGTTAAGAGCTTTTCCAATAGACAGATGGCACATGGGGTACAAGATAATTCAAGGAAGATTTATTTCCAAAAGAGCTAAGTATAAATAGGTAGCAAAAGAGACAAGGACAGTAAAGGAATAGGAACCGGGGCTAAACTTTCACAATAGCCCACATTGCTTCCTGGATGCCCTCTCCCAGTATTGGTGACCTTTGTGTTAATCCTTCATGTTGGGTGAGAGCTGAGTAAGAGTGACTTGTTTCTAACAAAAGAGATGCGTTGTCCTGTTATAAAGGACTGAGACTCTGTGACATAATACATGTACTGGTTAGGCTTTTGACTTATTTGTTACAGAGCAATAGATGAGAATGACTGGAACTATCCCAAACAACCAAGTGTATGTGTAGAGGTGAAGGGAGGCATCAGGACTCTGAAGAAGAAAGGCAATGACTGACAGCAGTGTCAGTATGAGGCTTTGTAGAGACAGCCAAGAGAGAAAATACCTGAGTTTCCTATTCTCTTTCCCTCCCTTTTCTCCCCAGGTTCCTGTGGACCAAGCTCATGAGGAAGCTAGAAATCACAGGAGCCCAACAGATGGTGCCCAAATGGCTCAACTTTGGGGGGAGGGGGAAGGATGGAGGGATGTCCAGAGGTAGAGTGGGCATGGAGGCACAAAAGGCAGATACCTGTAGATGTCCAAATTCATGTCAAATTCCTTGACATGATGCATTAAGTCTTTTGTGGCCTGGCCCAAATCTACCTAGCATCTATCTTTGTCTCAACTCTTCATCACAGAAACCCAGATCCATGAAAACTGCCACTCAGACTTTGCAAAACTCAGTCTCTCCTGTATCCCCCCCCTGCCTTTTTCCACCAGATTAGTTACTGCTCATCTTTTAAGAATGAAAAAGGCACACACTAAATCCTTGTCCTCTCCTTGTATTGACTATCTGACTGTCTACCTCCTCCCAGAACTCATCCATTTGCCTCTATCAAAACAAACTGTCCCATAACCCTGGGCTCCCTGTGGACTTACAGACCCACTGAGGACTCAATCTTCATCTCACCACATCTGGCACAAACGTGACAACCAATACACAGTTGCTGGTTCGTGGCTTTGAATCTTCATGATACTTTGTTCAGGTTTACAGGTTCCTAGTGCTGTCTTTTATGAATTTCAGAACATCATCTCCCATCTTTCTTCATAGATCTGCCTCTCCCAGGATACAACACTGAAACACCAATGCTTACTTTTTGGAAGTATGCCTAAATCAGTTTCAGCCCAGAATTTCAAGGGTCCTTGGTCTTTAGGAAAAATGAACTTGGGGTAGCAGAGCAACATAAAGTCTAGAATCAAATCCCAGAAGAAAAGGAATCAGTAATTAATAAGTGCATACAAAGTACTTGGTATATTTTTCCTGTACAATCTCTAATTTATTCAGTGACTATGTGTATTATTGACTATGTACAGTGCTGTTTTCTGAATACTGTTCCTGATGCCTGTATAGCGCATAATTATAGGCAGGCATGCATGGCTCATGCTTGTCATCCTAGCTACACAGAAGGCTGAGCTCTGGAGGATCATAGTTCAAAGCCAGCCCAGGCAGAAAACTCCATAAGATTCTATTGCCAATTAGCTAGAAAATTTTAAAAAATTAAAAAAAGTCAGACTGGAAGTGTGGCTTGAGTAAAGCATCAGTCATGAGCAAGAAAGCTAAGCAGGAGCCAAGGACCCTAAATTCAAGCCCCAGAACTGGTAAAAATAAATAATATCATATACACATATATTTATATATGAATTGTATATATATATACACACGTGTACATGCAATTTTAATTGTAAAATAAATGTCATGAATGTTATTAGTAAGCTAGAGAAAGAAGTTACCACCAAGAAATATCTAATTTAACATTTTACTATTGAATGCTAAAGTCATTACAATTAAAATGGTTTTTTTTTTCTGATGCCTGACTAAATTTGAGTTAGTCTCAATCCAATATAATCATCTACAGTTGTCTAAGATATTTTTATAAAGGTTCAGGAGAAACTTAAACATGAATATAGTCTGTCAATATTACTTTGATACCAGGTGTCAACTTTGAAAGACTCAAATTTTATGGAATAAAAACAAATAACTACACAGCTACTTTGCACAATATTTCAGTCAATTCCTTCACTTTACAAAAGAGAGTAAATTCTAAATTATATGATATTTCTTGGGTTGGGGTGGCAGTATAAAGAATGTGTACTTTATTCTTCACACCTCACATGGACACAGTGTGTATGTGTGTGTGTGTGTGTATGTGTGTGTGTGTGATATGTTTAAAAGTACTTTGTAACTGGGAGGTAAGGAAGGAAAGAAAGAAGGAGGGAGAAAGACAAAAGAAGAGTCAGAGTCAATAAGATGATGTTTCCAATCCTGAAACCCAAAGCAGTAAGAACCCAAACTGGGCCCAGCCCCCAGTGCCCTCAGCTTCTGGTAGCATCTTCCATCCCAATCTACTGCCTCCAGACCCCAGATGAAGTCAAATTAAGCTACATTTTTTCCATTGCCTCTCATTTACCCAGAGTTCGAATAAGTCAAGTCACTAGCCTAACTGGGATGTGTCTAGAAACATTGGTATGGTGGCTGATCTTGATTATCAACTTGAGATACACCCCTCCCCAAGAAATTAGGAAAAGACATCTAGATGTGTTCTTTGAGGAAAATTTCCAGAGATGATTAGATCCTGAGGGCTTTGACCTAATCAATGGCTTAATCTATTAGTGGATTCAAAATCTGAGTCAACCATTGAGAGGTAGTGGAAGGTAGGATGTAGTTGGAGGATGTGGGTCACTGGGGGGGTGCCTTTGAAGACTACGTCTTGGCCTGGCCCCTACCTGTTACCCGTCTTGGTTTCCAGGCTGCCATGTTTCCTCTTCCATGCCCTTCCCCCACGTTCTGCTTTGCTATGGGCCTAAAGGCAATGGAGCCATCAACTATCAAACCTCTGAAAGCATAAGCTAGTAAAAAATAGTTCCTCCTTTAAATTGTTTCTCTGAGGTATTTGTATATAAATATGTGTGTATGCTACTCTTCTTTTAAAAACAGAAAATTGTAGCTCTAAAAGAAAGTAGGCAAAAGGTAACATGTTTTCTCTCGTATGTGGAAGCTAGAATTAGTTTACAAATATGTAAGTAAGTACTTTGGGAGGTATGCAAGTCAATTCAAAATTTATTAATAGAAATACAGTCAATTCAGGGGAGAACACCACAGTGAAATTCCTTAGAAAGGCCAAATCGAAGGTCAACAAAATAAACAGTAGGAAATGGGTACTAGGAAGGGATAGCATGGGGTCTAGGGGAGAGAGGTAGATGAATGAAGAAAAGAAGGAGGATAAAATGCAGTAAAACAAACCCAAGGCATATCCTACAAAACTAAGAAAAGTGAGGGAAGGGGAGTTAGGAGGGAAGGGTGAGAAAGTTCAGAGGGGTTGACAAGGATCAAGATGCACTGTATTCATAAACTGCTTTGCTTAATGGCAACTCCTTGGTACAACTACTTGGTGACAATTTTAAAAAGTAAACATTTTAGAAAAGCTTTACCAAAGACAGAAGAGCACTGGAGGGTAGAATGAAACTTTAGCATGACAAATATAAGTGGACCTATACCAAGTCCTCAGGAATAGGCACGTGAGCCAAATTCCTTTCCTAATACATGCATTGACTTAGCTCAGTCAGTAGGTGTTGAGCTTCAGCACTGTGGCCACAGTATCCTGAGGCTGATAATAAGGTGACCTACCTGCCTGGATGCTGAATACCAACTGGAGGCCAGGAAGCTCCAGGCACACAGTCATAGCTTCACTAAGAAATACTAACCTAGCTAACCTAGCTACGTATCTTTTCCATACCTCATATTTTTCATCTACAAATTAAAGAGTTTAGACTAGAAAATCTCTAAGAGAAAGTTACCAGAATCTCTTCATTCCAGCACTAGGACCAGAGCTGGGTTTTTCTTCGTCATGAGAGATGAACACACAGTTAGGAAATGAAAGATCCAATTCAGAACACCAATTTCCCCATCACTTTACTAGGTCTAGATAGTGTAAAAGCTCTTCCAGTTTAATTGGGTAGCAAGTTGTTCTGAGAACATCCTGAAATTCAGAATCCAAGGGCCCAGCCCAGACCTATTAAACAAAAGTATCTTGGAGAAGGTGTCCTTTGAGGATTGGCATTTTGGTAACACACCCTGCACGATCTTACATATAGCCAGGTTTGGATATCAGCATGACACTGGGCAATTCAATAATCCAGAATGCTGAGGATCCCAGAATATAAAGAAGGTTTAACAGGTCTGACTCCATTCATGAATAATTAAGGTTCTCTTTTAAATAGATCTGTAATGTGACCAGTGCACTCTTCATACACACCTCTAATCCAAAATGTGAATATGAAGGTTGGAAAGCTAAATTAGAAAGGATGTTGAACTCAATAAATAAATCATGCCTTGGGAAAGTACATTTTTTACAGTTAATGACATAAAAAGGAATGTTCTGGAAAGTATGGGCTTGTAAAACACACCCTTCATTCTTCCTGTGTTGGAAGACCTAAGAGCAATGTTTTTCAGACATTGTTGAAAAAGGGAGGTCACTGAATGTCTTACCACAGAAAAATGAGACAAAATGAGACAAAAAATGAGACAAAGAACAATGATAATTGCTCTGATTTGATTATATGCAATGTGTACATATATCAAAGCATTACAGTGCATCCCATCCATATAGGTGACATTCAAAAATAAGAACAATGCAAGTCACATTATGAGCATAACCATTCCACTAATTACTCAGGAGTTGGCTCCATGCTTTAGTTCTCTAAATTTGGCTGTTCAAGCATAAGCATCTCTATCTAAATAAGACAGCTCAAGCAAAAATTTCACACTGCAAATCCCTGTGACCAGAGAAACAACAAAAACAAGAGAAAGAAAACAAAAATAAAGTGTAATTTTCTAAAATGTACATTTTAGCCATATATATCTAGGAGAAGGTTTGGCTTATGGCTAATGAATAAATAATTGAATAACTAATTACATAAAAGGACATCCATAGGAAATACTTTGAACTGACATTCCCTTCAAGGGTCACCATTTGCTGACCACATCCCATGAGGGTTCAATTCTTGGCATGGCCAAAGGCTGAGTACAGAGAGGAGAAAACTAATTGTCCTCTAGTTCAAGCATGCCTGCGGTTAACGTAGGTTAACATTGGTTTTAAATGACCCAAGGCCCAAGGCCCATGCTGTACAGTTAGTGTACATTTTTTTTTCTAATAGGCTAAACAGATTTAATTAATTCCTTTTAGAGACATTAAGATAGTAAATTATAAGAATATACACTGACGTGAATGTGTCACAGGACATAATACATTTCTGTACCCATGTTATTACTCTGAAAAACCACAATGGAAAAGTTTGTTTCTAAATTAAATGGAGAGAGAGAGAAGCAGAGAAAGACAGACAGAAAGATAGGAAAGAGAAAAAGAAAGAGAAAGGGGGGAGAAGAGAAAAATAAATTTCCCTCTTAACACTTAAAAAATAAAACTTAAGTTCTCACAAACCCCACTGGACAATGTTCTTCAACCTAACAGCAGATGGTCCAGTAGAAATGTGTTTAGATGGCACTAAACTTTACATGTCCTATTAACCTTTAGTAATCCATGCATTTATAGTACAGAGGAAAAAAGATATATTCTCTTTTATCTTACAGAGACAACTCACTATATAAACTTACTTTGGTCAACTTATTAACAGTACCAAGATTTATATATCTTATAATTTATTTCTTTTCCAAGTGTCCTTGTCTCTGAAAGAACCAAGGATAAAGATAAAGATAGTGTTCATTGTGGATTACTTGATCAGATGCCCCATTCATTTGATCTAAATAAATAATCCTCCCCCCTGGTTTTTCTTTTCTTCTTTTTATACTTTTTATTTTGATTTTTGTTAGCTGTACAAAGGGGTTCCATTCAATAAGTCAGATTTTTCTTCTGATACATGAAAAAAATGGACATTTATCCAAGTTAATTAGTGCAAAGTCATATTGACAGCACATGGTAGACTTGCAATTTTTCTGAGGTGGAGAGGTTTGGATTCAGAGACCTGTTCAGCTTCTTTGCTTGCTTAGCTGGTCCTCAACCAGTTGAACCATGCCTCCAGCCTTGTTTATTTGCTGTTTTGGAAATTGAGTCTTTCAAACTTTTCAGCCCAGGCTGGCTTCAAACTGCTTCCCTGCAGATCTCAGCCTCCTGAACGGCTAGGATTACATGCCTGAACCAGTTCCCCTTTGCTTTTAGTTCTTTCACAGACAGGCCCTCATGTCTTCACCTGGGCTACTCTTGGAATGGGATCCTCCTATCCTTGCCTTTCTCATAGCTGGGTAATGAGCCACCATGCCTAGCCTGTTTATTGTAAATGGATCTCACTAACTTTTTGCCTGAGCTCAATCCTCCTGAACTTTGCTCACTGAATAGCTTCAATTATGCCTGACCTGTAGTTGAAATCTCAACCTAGGTCCACATCCAAATCTCACATTCTGCTAGACTACCACAGGGTCTTCCAGTGCGGGATTAAACCGTGATGAATAAGTGTTTTCTATTATTCTATATGATTCGCCAATTATTAGCCCTGTTAAATCTATTGCTTCTTTGCTACAATTTAATAAGCATCTCTTAGTAATAGGCTAACTCATCATTCTTTTGCAAAGTAAAAAATAACAGAGTCTTAGACACAAACCAAGAATAACATAAGAATTCTACATGTACAAAGAAAAGAAAAAAACACACATTGATTATTTACAAAAATGCAGTGGGATATCATCGTTGTACTTAATATACACTGAACCCAGGGTTGCAGAATGTACCAAACCAGCAGAGTAGTCAAATACTTAGTGAAATGAACAAACATTAACCCCATTCCTTATTAATAGGTAACATCATTAGGTTAATTTTCATGAGTATGCAATGTAATTACTACCTCAATATCCGTATGTGCAAAAATAAATTCATGTGCCCTGTTTCTGTTTCCTTCCTTTAAAACATTCTTCTTCAACATGATCCTATCTGAGTTACAATGATAGCATCTTTTTTCACCCAAGGTCAAACTCCAGTTATCTTTTGGCCCCCAACTTGCCTCCTAATCCCATAACAATTCAGTTTTCAAGTCGTTATTAATTCAGACCTATCACTTCCTCTCATGAGTCCCTCTCCATCCTGAAGGGCACTGCTTTAGCAAGTGCCCCCTCCCCCACTTTACAGATGAAGCAATGCCCTCCTAGTAGTTCTATCCCATCATTATACAAACCCATTTGGCACTCTGAGCCAAGTCTCCTAGTCTCAAATTGGTACTGATTTTGTAAGCCTTAACACACAAGTCTTTCATGAAGAAAATGCCTATGATTCAAAACTCTCAACATCTGGCTCCATGTAGTTTCTCCTCCCATAGTCTCGCCTCTAGTAATAATTTCACATAACTCATTGTGTGCCCCTGCCAACAGACTCTGGGGGCTGTTCCCCATGCATCCCTTGCTTGGTGCTCTTGCGGGATTGATTTCATCACTTGGCACTGTCTTTCCCTGTTCTTTGTATACATCTTTCCAAACCAAGTTCAAGGCCACTGCTGCCCAAGTCACCAAGACTTCTGAACCTAGAGACTTCACTTCTTCTTCTCAAGCTATGTGCTGCCTCTGTTTGGAAATCAACACTCAAGTTCATTGCAGCTCTGTTTGAGCATCTTCTACCACCTAACCAACTTCAAGAATGGCATACAGAGGTGCCTCTGTCTCTCCTCCAGCTTCTAGACTGTATCTTGCGCATCTGCTGAATCAATGGACCTTTCCTTGCACTGTGGTGTGAAAGTCGTTACACTGAAGGAGAAGGAGTCCCCACTGCACTGCTCAGGGAAGCTGCGGGTTTACATAGAACTTAATGGCATAAAATGTTTCACGCTCTCAGTACCAAGTTTTCTAGTATAACAAAGCTTAAGTTCTTTGGATTTTATAATCAGCCAACCAGATGATACGAGAAAATGTGTTGATCTAGGAGGTGTAAGAGAAAACATGTCTGGGCCTGGTGTCCTGCATCAGTTAGCCTGACTCGGAGCACATCACCCCACGGCGCATCCAGCATCTGAGGAGAACTCTTACCTTGCAGTAGACAATCATGTTGGGAGAACTATCTTCTGGATCAGCGATCCCCACCGCTCTTTGATCCCCAGATCCCTGAGCCATCCTGAGCACCTCCTTCACTCTGAAAAAGAAAGGCATGTACCATCATAGATCATCAAGTCTCAAAGGCATTGTATTTTTATGTAGCTTTGAAATACAAAGATCTAAGCCCCTTCTGGGTTGTTTAGGCCATACAAAGCTAAGTACTTGCTAGGCAGGACCTTCAGTATTGGATCTACAACTCCAGTCCTTTTGTCTTTAGCGCTTTGTCAGGTAGTTCCTTGTTTTTTCCCCAAATGGCTCAGTCCTCAATTCTCCTACCGAAGGCTCCCACATAGCTGGGATTGTTGGCTAGTACCACCATGCCCAGCAAAAACTAAGGATCTCCTGATTGATACCATAAGAATAAAACAGAATATAATTACATATATGTTACTATAAATTGACTGGTAGAGCATCTAGCTAGTAAGTGTGAGTTCAAATGGTGGTACTTCAAAAAAGGAAACTCAGGAGATAACTGGTTCCACCATTCGCATATATTCTCCTAATCCCAAAGCAACACAACCCTTCTTTGTACCCTAGGAGTGAGTCTATGCCAATCTTAATCCCCTCAAGACAGATATTGGCATCATTTGGGTGTTGATTTTGTCTCAGCAACATTCATTTTCTGATTAAAACACTATGAATTCAAATGCAAGTATTTCAGTATGGAATGTAAAAAAACTAATACTGTATATCCATGAAAATGATTGCAGTGAGAAAAAACATTCAAACACCAAGAATTGGCAAGGACATGGGGAAAGGAGATCCTTTGTACATTATTGGTAGGAATATAAAGTGGTAAAATCACAACAACACAGTCCAAGGGGT
Source organism: Perognathus longimembris pacificus (assembly GCF_023159225.1). Classification (NCBI taxonomy): domain Eukaryota; kingdom Metazoa; phylum Chordata; class Mammalia; order Rodentia; family Heteromyidae; genus Perognathus; species Perognathus longimembris. Next base: position 156,844 of record NW_025961304.1, on the reverse strand, counting down.
CCTCAAAAAGGTAAACACTGAATCACCACATGTTCTAACATTTCTATTAGCAATGTATATACCCCCAAAAAACTGAAAATAAACATTCAAATAGATGCATTCAAATGTTTACACCATTGCCCAAAGGGAGGCCAACCTAGAGGTCTACAGATTAATTAATGGATAAGCCAAATGTGTCTATCCAGACAATGGACTGTTAGTCCACCATACAAAGAAATAAACTTCAAGGTAGGAGGTGTAGCTCAGTTGTAGAGCACTAGCCAATGAGTGAAAGTGTCAGGTACTAAGTTTGAGTCCCAGTCTCAGAGCTAAAAATAAAATCATAAAAAATAAACAGAAAAAAAACCTTGTGACACAAGACTGCATACAAGTATTACACTATGTTTAAGAAAGCAGATGAAAAAGCTGTATATTGTGAGTCCATTTCTGTCAAAATCCAGATCAGGTAAATTCGCAGGCACTGAGGAGCACAGAGGATGGGTCGGGTGGCCTTAATGGATAATGGGGTCTCCCTTGGGGAAGACGAAAAGATTTTGAAACTAAATAGATGAGAGTATTTTAGGATACTAAGGATGTACTAAAGGCCATTGAAGATGGTTAATTTGATGTTAAGTGTATTTCAGCTCAGTTAAGAACATTGAGAATAATTAATCTGGCCTTTTAAAAAAAATTGGCAGAATAACAGTAAGAAAATTTCAATTGTGTGGAATTTCTGAGTAATGAAGCAAGTTCAGTCCTTGGGAGTGCCCACAGTACTTGCTGTGTGACCTTGAAAAGTTAAATAGCCCAGTGGGTTTTCTTGGCTAATTTCCCTTGAAAATGAAGCCTAGGGAAGGCATGCTCAGAACCATGCCAAAGAACCCTGCTCTTCTTTATTCCATCCCATGATCCGCAGAGAACCCGCCAGGTAAGGGTCAAACAGTTTGAGCTGAGCAAGAAAGTACACTAGAAGGGGCTTGGGATATAGCCTAGCGGCAAGAGTGCCTGCCTCGGATGCACGAGGCCCTAGGTTGGATTCCCCAGCACCACATATACAGAAAACGGCCAGAAGTGGCGCTGTGGCTCAAGTGGCAAAGTGCTAGCCTTGAGCGGGAAGAAGCCAGGGACAGTGCTCAGGCCCTGAGTCCAAGGCCCAGGACTGGCAAAAAAAAAAAAAAAAAAAGAAAGAAAGTACACTAGAAACCCATGAAAGTCTTTTACAAATGTTATCACTAATCTAACAGCCTTTCTGAGTTAGCTGCACAAATTTCATAGGCTTTTCATCAAGGAAACCTTCATAAATAACATTAAGTACTTAGACAAAAAAGGCCATTCCATTTAAAAGAAGAAACAGACAACATTCAATTACAAAAAGCTGTACCCACGGTCAGTCTACTGAAACAAGTTTGAATAGAAATGGGGGAGATACAAGGATTTGCAAAGTTATGCTTAGAATGCAATGTCCAGAAGAATGCAGGTGGCTCATGCCCATAATTCTAGCTCGTCAGGAGGCTGAAATCTGAGGATCATGGTTTGAAGTCAGCCTGAGCAGGAAAGTATGTGAGATGCTTTTTAAAAAAAAATTTGATTTATTGTTATTGTAAAGGTGACATACAGAGGAGCTACAATTATGTAAGTCAGATAAAGAGTACATTTCTTTTTTGAACAATGTCACACCTTCCTTCATTCTCTCCCAGTTTCCCTCCTGTCCCTGTCCCCACCCACTAGTTGTATAGTTCATTTTCAACATAGTGTCTAATAGTATTATTGCTGCCTTTGTTCACCCTTTATCCCTCCATTTCTATGCATCCCCATTCCCTCTCAAATTCAGATAAACAAACAAGACAAAAGAACATGAAAACAAAATTAACAACAAAACCCTCTTGCGTCCATTTCCTGGAGTTTATTTTGCTGAATATTATTTTTTACTGTTAGATGCTCATAGCTATTGTGATTATCTCCAATTAATACCAAATAGCCAAAAGTGGAGCTATGGCTCAAATAGTAGAGGACTAGCCTGGAGTAAAAAAGCTCAGGAATAGCTTCCAGGCCTCGAGTTTAAGCCCCAGGACCAGCATGTTAGAAACGAAGGAAGGAAGGAAGGAAGAAAGGAAGGGAGGGAGGGAGGAAGGGAGGGAGGGAGGGAAGGAGGGAGGGAGGGAGGGGAGAGACAGACAGAGAGAGAGAGAGAGAGAATGCAGTTCCCCAAAATACTGCATTGGGGTTATGTTGCTGCTTTTCTTAGCATATATGAATTAGAGAGCATTTCAAGTTGGGTTAAAGGTAGAGATCAAGAGAACCATTCTATTACCCGTACTTGGTTAGATCAGTATGCCCATGAATAGATTAAAACAGAGAAACACTGGCTATTGTTTCAATGAACAACTTTTTCAATTTCTAAGGACCACTCACTTCCCTATCCCAGAACCCAACAGCAGGAAGAACAAAGCCAAGAGTCCCTTTGCGCATGCACTGGTTTATCTATGAAGCAGAGCCCTTTGGAGTCTCCCTTGTTTATTTTCAAGCACACACTTTCACTCTACTAAACATACTCTCTTCCACTGCCTAAATCCACTGCTATGGAGGCAGGCTGAAAATGACCTAGAAGCGACCATCTCAGCCCTCCCTCCACCTCCACCTGACCCTCCCACCCACAGAAGCCTTTCTGGTTAGCATGACCAGCTTGTCCTACAGCCTAAGCTGGAGGTTGCTAAGGGAGCACCCAGAGCTCTAGTTAGGAATCTTGGTGAGTTTGTATTCACTAGACAAATTTCTATTTTTGGTTCCTCTATCAAGTGGTTGGGAAACCCACACAAGCCGTTTAATTTTTCTGTGTCTAAAAAGAATCCTTTCCAATATAGTAATATAGCTACCTTCTATTCCATAAGTCAACAAATGTTAGGGAGAACTTCACATGACACTTCTGTGGGTGAGCACTATATAATTAAACCCACTGGCTGTAATACAGGAGCTCTCGAAATTGAATAACCAGATGTTCTGTCATTACAATATCCTGCACTGACAAGCTCCAGTGGCTTACACCTTTAATCCTAGCTACTCAGAAGGCTGAGATTTGAGGATCATGGTTCAAAGCCAGACCAGGCAGTAAACTCTGTGAGACTATTATCTTCAACTAACCAGCAAAAGCCAGATGTAGAGCCGTGGCTCAAGCAGCAGAGCTCCAACCATGAGTGAAAAAGTTAAGAGACAGCACCCAGAGCCCGAGTTCAGGTCTAATGTTGGCAATAATAATAATAACAACAATAATAATAGTATGATATACAATATTTATTTCTCTTTTTTATTTTACTTAACTTTTTTTGAGACAAAGTCTCCTTTGTATCCCAAGCTCACCTCTAACTTGTAATTCTCCTGCCTCAGTCTCCCAAGTACTGGGATCACTGGCATGTACCAAAATATTTCTTTTAAACGAAGCCCAGTAGAAATAAATAGAAGTGTTTTAAGCTTAATGGTAGATAACAGAACCTTGTTCATTTTATAAATGTGTATGCTATGTGTAAATACCCATAATAAATAGTCTACGAACTTTTATTAAAACCTTTGTAAAAACACATGCCTGCACTTCTATAAAATGAACGCATGTTGATGATATTATTTTCCTGTAAGGATTCCAAGTGACGAAAGAGGGAAAATAAAAAGTGTGCTATGACCATCATTTCACTATTGAAAGAAGACAGGTGGACACAGTATTTATAGCTTGGAGGCTGCAGCCAGCCTCTGTCAGCAGGCGAGCCTGCACCTGAACCACTGTGTGCTGCATGAGCTGTGTGATTGGTGCTTTACCTCACCTCTTCATCTTTGTTCTCTTTCCTGTCACAATCCACAGTCCCAGCGTAGTAGAAAGCCCCATGAATAGGGAGGGCCATGTTCCCCTTGCTCTGTGACTACCTGTCAGAACCACTGGTGTATAAAATAATTGTCTCCTCCCTTCAAAGACTCTTTCTAGAATGTGCCATGGCACCTTTCTTTCATCCTTGCTACTTCCATGCTAGCCCAGCACCTCTATTCAGAAGTATTCATGTTGTTTTTCACCAAGGATGACTAAATTGCAGGAGTGGAGCATCCTCTTTCCAACCCAGCACCATTTCTTCCCATAAAGCAATTCCCGTAAGATACCACCATGTTCCAGGGATTAGTACTTTAAGTGCAAGTATACCCCACGTCCTTTCCCCAAGGCGCTCTGTACTCAAAGTGCAAGTATGCGGAATGCATCTTTTTCCAAGGCACTCTACTGGGCCTGGGGATATACACACAAAGCAGACCTGGGCTCTTATTTAAAGATCCAGAGTCCAGAATGGGTGGCAAACATGACCCAAACCAAGGGTAATGTGTGGCTACTTGATTCTAACTTATCCAGAGCAGGACGAAGTAACAACTGAGATTGCAATAGAAAGACAACTGGGACCTAGGGAAGTAGGGTTTGCCACATCAGCCTAAGTGACAACAACAGCAAACACACACACACACGCACACACGCACACACGCACACACGCACACACACACACACACACACACCTATGCTGGGCATCAAGAGTGAGAAGACAAGAAGATCCAAGCCAAGGAGACAGAGATTGGATGACAGAGGTCCATCCACATCAAGGACTTTATTAGGAAATCTCTCCACCAGAAAGTCAGTTCTGCACGGGCAGACACTTAGTGATGGGGTTCTCCTCTCTTTTCCAGGCACCAAAACCAAGGCCTGGTCTAGAGCGGGCACCCAAAGTAATATTCCACTAAGATGTAGCTTACACCGTTGGAACTCTTAACTGGATAACACATCGTGAAAACTTCCCACCAGACATGACCCATGCACAGAACCCCATGTGGACACGTCCTGGGGCTGGCTGCCACGGGCCAGACCCACAGGTCTGCAACCCCTCATCTGTAGTTCACAAGCCACTTGAGTAAAAGGGGATACATGAGGAGGGTGGACAGCAGAAGTGTGTGTTTGTGACACAAGTGGATTAGCCAGGCTTTTCAAAGTCAGGATCAGGCCTGAAATTGCCTCCAAACTTAATATTGCATTTAGTAACTTGCAGTTACAACAAATGCCTTCTGTCTTCTTTATAGCACCAGCCCTCTGGAGTAAGCAAAGCCTAGGGTCAGGAAGCAAACAGCACTGGGCAGAGCAGGAAGGAGCCATACATGACCTATGCAGAAGGAAAAGGCTTAGAAGTCAGACCCAGATCTCAGTGCAGCCTTTGGTTGACTCCCTGACCTCCAATTTACAACTGTTCAGCTGGTAGGTGGGGAGCACGTGGCCCAGGTACTTCCAAAGAAGGGGTGGAGGCTATGTAAATGCCACATAACATGGGTAACTGACTAGAGGGAGTGGGATGCCCAGGCCACCTGAGTCAGAATCTGGGAGAAGCCCATCCACCATCCTCAGGTCTCTCCACTCCAGATGGTTGAGACCACACTAGGGTGATGCAATGACCTCCTCAGGACATTCTGATGCAGAGCTGAGAAGACAACTACAACTATAACCCACTGTCACCAGAATCATCATCACACACTGCTAACTGCCCTAAACATGAGCCTGCCACCCCCCAGTGCCCAGCCCTCAAAACCCCATTCAGGGAAATGTCATCCAGGAGAGGAAATCAAACCCAGACTGTAGCATACTCCGGATGCATATTTATGCTGCCAAACAAGCATTTCTATTGATGTAATGTTTCTCTCCTCTATATTACATCAAATTTCCATTGTTTGCCTCAGCCCATGAAAACCAATGGATTTTATTTTTTTACATCAGTGATGTCACACAGTCAGGGAAAAAAATTACAGTATGTGTGCTAGTTCAGTAGTACAAGCTTATTTATTTTGTTGTAATCTGAGTGGGCAGGAGCCTCAAGGGGAAAGAAGGAAAAACAACAGTTCTAAAGAACAAATAACTTTCTGTTACAGTAGAGCCTGCCTGCTTGACATTTCCTACCTCCTCAAAGTTCAAATGCTCAGTGACAGACTGAGTGACTGTCTGCTTCGGGTACTTCACCAAAGATCTCCAAGCACTCAACTCCCAAAGACCCCTTTGGGGGCCACGGGCAGGCACCCAGGGTCTCACTGTTGTGTATCAAGACTTCAAGATCAAAGCTAATGGTTCTCAGAAGCAGATATGAAGACTTGGTCTGATGAGCAGCCTCAGACTCACTTAGGGAACAAACCTCAAGACACAAACTCTGGATTCCTATGCTCCAGAAATTCTGATCTAGTTGGCCTCAGGCCATCCCTGGAGATGGGACTCTAAATGCTTCTCCAGTGAACTGGAAACCACTGACCTCGATTACACTCACGTGATCCCTCCATCTCATCCATGTGTCAAGTGGTGGGCCAACAGGCCAGGGCAGGCTCCCTTTGCTCCCCTGTATTAAACCAGCACCTCAACAAAATGCGTAAAGCAAGGGTCTTCCAGTCAGAGACTAGCTCCCCATCGTGGGGATGCCATCTAAACGCTGCATAATCATAAGCATCCCATGTAGTTTTCATTTGCTATATTAACGAAATTGAACAAATACTACTATTCACCTCATGGAAGTGGATCTCAGCTTTATCTGCTCATCACAGTCACCTGGGCAGCTTCGGAATCAGCCACAGCAGGTGGTTGATCATATTTCTCCCCTACAGATGAGAAAATTAATGCTGGAGAACACATGGCACGTACCCAAAGTAGCTAAGGAACTAAAAATCCCAGCTTATACTCTTTCCAACATGTCAGTCTTGATTTCTACAAAATGGCTCACACAATGTATTTGGCACAGAGCATAGTAGAGTCTCAGCTATTCTGAGTTTCCTTCATTCTACTTTTATCAGCCCAGTTGACTTCTCCATACCAACATGCTTTGCAACACATAAAGAAATTCAACCCCAGGTTGTCACAGCTACCTGAAAGCCTAACCAAATTAGCCTCCCAAAGCTATGTATACAGAAAATTGGTGTATGTCTTTTATGTTAAACAATGATCCTATAAACTAAGGCAGGAGAGAGAAGCAGAAAGTTCACCATATAGCAGGTACCCTGTTTGACCCGGGAAGCTGTGCACTCTCAGTCACTATAATAACTGCAGGAAGTCCTGGTTCACCTAGGAACCCTCTTACCGGAACTCACAAAATCCACACTCACAGCCCGTGGCCAATTCCCTGCACTCTCCACCTTTGAGTCCTTCTCCTGTAGACAAAATAACCATGCCTGCTGTGTTCTTCTACCTCCAATCTCAGCAAGACCTCCTGCTACTTCAGTGGAAATCTATGCTCCTTTAAGACAGTCTAGCCCCGTGGTCCTCAAATCCAAACTTTCTTTCTTTCCAGACCAGGAAATGAGGCAGACATTCTCTCAGCTCTCCATTGCTCCCTCGCTTCTTCCTACACAAATCTCTGCTCTAGTGACAGATCATCTTTCCACCTACCCTCACTGTGGTGGGCCCCCTCCCTCCTACTGAAGTGGTTTCATTGCCAGTAGACAGCAGCTCTCAGGTTTCCTTCTTCATCCCTAACTCCTTCGTTAGTCTCCATGACTTCAACATCGGAGTCAAAGACTTATGGGAAAAGTTGCTTCTCAGGTCTTTGATTTCCCTGCCTGAACCAATTTCCCCCTCAGCTGTCATCTGACTCTCTCACCTTGAATTCCAATATAACCCCAACCCCCTCACCGCCATGCCCACCTACTAGCTTTCCAGCTTACTTGCATTCATTGCAAACTTAGTGAGACATTCAACCCATGGACCCAACAACCTGTGGCCACCTCTCCAATCGCCTTTACTACCTGTGGCCACCTCTCCCATCACCTTTACTACCTGTGGCCACCTCTCCCACCACCTTCACTTACTTCCCTCCATGGTTCCACTGTAAAGTCACACTGGCATAATCTCTCCTTTTCAAAGATCTTCTGCTCCCACAAATCCTTCCCATGTCTTGCTGTTCTGGCAGAGTTCTATCACTGATGGAACCCAAACACACACCAACTCCAAGTTCACATCCAAGCAGATGAACACTCCAGAGTAGAGAGGTAGTCCTGCAACCATCCTGACTAGCAGCATTTCAAGTTCATGATGACAAACTTTGAATCAATAGTCAACACTACTCATCAAGCAGAAAATATTTTCCAGCCAACCTTCCTTTTGTCCTTTCTGCACTGGCAATATCACTTTCTTCTTACTTGGTACCTAGTATTTGCTGGTGGCTTATTTTGGAACTGATTGAAGCAATGGAAGCCTGGAAAGAGCGAATCCTTCATCCCTCATTTTCAGACAGCCTCAGCTATGCTGCCATGTTCTTGATTTTTCTGTTCTCTTATACAGGAAAGTGGTGCTGCATTACTAAAAGGAAAGGATTGCGTCTTTGCTTTTAAAGATGGCTACAGGAAATTCCTGCTCACTTAGACCCTATAACCACACCAACAGGAGATTACAGCTAAAAGGTCTCCAATACCAAACTCCTTAAGGAAGACTACTTAGGAAAACCTAAAATCAGAGACCAAACACAAACACACTAGCAGAATTCAAAATCTTTGACCTGTGCAGGCAGCACCAGAGAATACTCAACACAGCCCCACTCCTCACCAGACTAAAGTCTCTTACTAAAGGCCTATTTGCCCCAATTTCTACTTCACAGGACATAATGAATAGCTTTGAATGGAAAACAACAGGCAGGAAATACACATTCTGAGATCAGCATTTATCAAGCTGAGACTCAGATATGCCACAGATATTAGAGTTACCTATGTCATTAAGAGACAGAATATTTTTTTAATTTTTATTTATTTATTTATTTATTTTTTGGCCAGTCCTGGGCCTTGGACTCAGGGCCTGAGAACTGTCCCTGGCTTCCTTTTTGCTCAAGGCTAGCACTCTGCCACTTGATCCACAGCGCCACTTCTGGCCATTTTCTGTATATGCGGTGCTGGGGAATCGAACCCAGGGCCTCATTTATACGAGGCAAGCTCTCTCGCCACTAGGTCATATCCCCAGCCGAAGAGACAGAATATTTTTAAAGAACTCTATTTAAAATGTTAAAGATTTTAATTAAAAAAGCTAAGTGGCAATAAAGCAGAGACACTAAATTTTAAAAAACAAAACAAAGCAAAACACAATAGCTCCTTTACAAAGGAAATGCTAAAACTCAAAATCATTGTAACACATAAGGCCTACTCCACTTGGCCTGCTCTGCACACTCTAAATTGTCAAAAAAAAATAATCAGGGAGCTTCAAGGTCAAAAGAAAATCCCCAGATGTGTGTATATGTGTGTGTGTGTGTGTGTGAGAGAGAGAGAGAGAGAGAGAGAAGGGGGAAACAAAACAGAATGTTTAAAAAATGTGGAAGAATATGAAAAGACTTTAATACAAGTATAATCAGGGTTCCAGAGATGAAAGAGAAAGGAGGGAAAAATACTTGAATCAATAATGATTGGGAACTTTTCAAGCTTCAAAACATATGAAGAGAACATATACAGCAGAAGTCCGGCAAAATTAAGAAACACTGATCAGATTAAGTGGGAAAAAAAAGGAAAAATAACACAGGCACATTGTATTCAAATTGAAAACACACACACACACAGAGAGAGAGAGAGAGAGAGAGAGAGAGAGAGAGAGAGAGAGAGAGAAATTCTGAAGGAAACCAGGTCCTTACCTAGATAACGAGGATAGGAATTGAAGGCTATCCCATCAAACACCACACAAGCAAAAGTGCAGCTTGAAATACTAAAAACGTTGAAAGAAAAGGAAAACACTTTGCTGAGAATTCCACATCTAGTGAAATTCTCACTCAAAAATGGCAAAAAATAGACATTCTCAGAAGATTTTGCTAAAAACAAGGAAGTTCATCACTAGCAGATTTGTCATGGGGGTAAAAAAATGCCAAAAGAATTCTTCAGGCAAAGGAAGATTGCACAAATCAGACACTTGTATATACAAAAAGAAAGAGCAAGTATCAAAAAAGAAATAAAGGTAAAACAAAGATCTTTAGCCAGGAGGGTTGGCAGTGTTTCTAATTTTAGTCCATAGGAGGCTAGGACAGACAACTCTGAGCTTTATAATAGTGAAACCTTGCCTCAAAAAAATATTATATTTTCTTATTGTAAGTCCATCTAAAAGAAACAAATAGACCCTTCTGAAATAATGTTCATTGGATAGAAATATATATTTATAATATATTATTTATGTATAACATATTGTATATATATGAGAGAGAGAGAGAGAGTGATGGTCCTGAAGCTTGAGCTCAGGGCCTGAGCACGGTCCCTGAGCTTTTGTGCTCAAGGTTAGTGCTCTACCACTTGAGCCATAGCTCCACTTCTGGGTTTTTACTGGTTAATTGGAAATAAGAGTCTCATGGACTGGACTTTCTTGCTCAGTCTGGCTTTGAACTATGATTCTCAGAAATCAGCCTCCTGAGTAGCTAAGATAATAGGCATGAGCCATCAGTACCCAGCCAGAAAAATACTTTTAAAAGACTTCCACATCAAAGCCGAATAGAACTCTGGAAAAACTCTTGATATTCAACTAGTTCAAAGGTCAACAAACTCAAGTGTATGGGGTACTAGCAAGTTGCTTGTTTCCCTATGGCCTGTGTCAAGGAAATGGTTCTTGGATGGTTGAGAAATATTAGAATAATTATATTTTATGACACAGGAAAACTGTACAAAATTTAAATTTGTGTCCATGAAACTTAATCAATGTCCTTTCACTTACTTCCTTCTCATGAATTTGCTTTTGCAATACAGCAGAAATGAATAACTGCAAGCTCAAAGTATTGACTATTTAGTCTTTTGCATTAAAAATAGTTTATTCCTCTAGAGAAAGCACAAGCACTTTATTTTTCAGAAGATGATCCTGAGGTCAGAGAAGGCCCAGTTGTACTCTAATCTTTCTTTGAGGGTCAGCAACAGAGTCTGCCGCAGAACTTGGGGCAGGAGATCTCAAATGCTTCTCTTCACAATTTTAAGTATGGAATCAAGGTTATAGTTTCAAATGCAACTGCCTGTGGGGCCTGCTGAAGTCACACTTTATTCTTCTCTCATTTCACATGAGAAAAAGATTGTGTGGCTGTTCGAGAAGGAGGAGGAGTGACAGAGAGGCTTGCCAATTTTTATACTGGCTGCCCTTACCACAGGCGCCTTCTGGAACAGGGACTGGGCCGCCTCTGGGTCCAGGCTCAAGCAATATTTACATCAGGACATCAAGAAAAACCACTGCAGAGGCGCTATGTCTCTGCTCTTTCCAATGTAAGGAAATCCACTCCACTCCATTGGGCTCCAGGTTACCTACTGTCAGGTACTTTTGAATTGACATCAAAGGAGGAAAATAGTGCTTTGTGCACAGCTCAGGGGATAGTTTAATCATGAGCCAAGCTCCAAAGAAATCAAACATAAAAAGTATGATGCAGGCCAAAATTCTTTAACTCTTTTTAATTGTGAACATTTTCCCAACTACTGGGAAAAAGACAGCATAGTTCCAGTCCTTTGCACAACAGGCTACTTTGCTTCAGCTATTTCTTTCTCCTGGTAATTTCTGTAGTGACTCCACCCACAGGCTGCTGGGGAGAGCTAGGATGAGACAAGAGCCAGTCCAAAGGGACTGCTGCTCTTAAGCTTGTACTCAGAAAGAAAACAGGTTATCTGTGAGGTCCACCCCAAGGACAGCTGCAGGTATTCTCACCTGTTTAAATCTCCATCCAGTTACCTACTAACTGGTACACCTGGCGGCAGTTACCTCCCTCCTTTCTCTGAGGTCACACCCTAATCCATGTGGACACACTCTGATACACTTGGACACACCTCCCACCCCAGGCATCACCTGGGAGTGACTCTCTAGCCTACCATGCATGCTTTCCAATTTTCTTAATAGAGCTAGTCAACTCCAGACAACTCAGAGGAGTGGGAAGGCTACCACAGGAAGAATGTCCCCCCAAAATCTTAGTTTCAGCAGATCCAAAGTGGCCTTCCAGCAGGAATCAGCTGCATGTGATGGAGTCCCATCTGCTTTTACTACAGTAGGGATGCTCAGGATAAAGATATAGATTCTTCCGGATGACAGTTAGGCTATCCTTGATCTCAAACCAAATGGGACGCACAGAAGACGTGGTGGCAGCAGGCAGCAATGGCTCCCAGTGGCTCCAATAGAATGTCACACCTCCTGCTGGGCTGCCTGCAACTTTCTGGAACTTATTAAGGGCCAACATTATATCCGACAAACTTGTAGAAATCATCTGTCCTTCTCTGTGGGCCTGCTGGAAACGGTTACAAAAAACCTATAAACAAACTGGAATGGTAATTAAACACTCATTTTGGTAGCCATAATTTTCCTTTTCTCACTTTGGAACAATCATTTAGGACAACATCACTTCCAAATTTCTTATCTAGAAATGCATTCTTGATTTCCAAAGCCTTTTACTAACCTCTGCTCTAACACTTACACATTGGCTTTTGTCAGCATTGGAAAAACTCTGAAGTTATAGGCATTCTGAAACCAGGTACCGCTCTTTGCCTCCGGGCTGCCTTTGTTTTTTAATTTTTCTTTTTTAATTTTTTTTAAATTTTTTAATTTTTATCAAACTGATGTACAGAAAGGGTACAGTTTCATACGTTAGGCATTGGATACGTTTCTTGTACTGTTTATTACCTGTTTTAAAAGAGCCTTTTGTTTTTCCTTCAGTCCCAGTTACTTCATGTGAAGTGCCAGACATTGAAGTCAGACCCCACTTTACCACGCGAACCCCACTTTACCATGTGAACCTGAGATAAGCAGGCCCTGTGAGCAGACCCAGGACAAGCCCATTAGGGCCCAGAACTCTAACTGCTGGAAATGGTTAACTCTAACTGCCCCCAGAATTCCTCTAGCCCTGAGCCTATCAGATTTGTACCCGTAATCTTGCTTGCTTAAACACCTGATTGCTGTAACTTTGTTTTTTGCCTTTATAAGCCCTGTGTAATCGTAGCTCGGGGCTTCCTCCTAACCTCTGCTGTGTCGGTGGGTAGGGTGAGGCCCGAGTTGCAGCTTGCTTAAATAAAGCCTTGCCTTGCTTTTGCATTTCAGAATGTCTGAGTCTCGGTGGTCTTCTTGGTGTTGGTTTCGTGACTGGCACAACACATGAAGACCTTTGAACTACAGCTCTGGAGATTTCTTCTCTTCACCTATACATCTTCCATCTTCCCCAAAAAATGTGGTTAAGGACTCTTCCTGGCACATGCACCAAATGTAATGGGGTCCTCCCAAGGGAGGGGACCACAATATGGAGGTCAGATCTGGCCAGCACCCTCATGGGACCTTTTGTTGTCAGTTTGGGTAGAATATGATTTTCTAACCCATGCAAAGTTGAAAAAAACAAGAAAGTGGATATGCCAAGAAGTTCCTCATGCTCCCTTATTTAGCAATGTCCCCTCTACCAACCCTAAGTGATATCTGCATTTCAAAAGGGGTGTCAGGCCTTTTATCTCCCATGTGGCCCCTTTCACCCTCATGCATGAGCTGCCTGACCAGCAGGTAGCAAGGGCTGAGCAAGGGCCACATGAAAGCCTTGGACCCATGTGTGAACACTAAGATGCCCCTCCCCCCTTTACTCCCTAAGAACAAAGGACGCAGGATGCAAGGGCTTCTCAGGGAAAACTCCTTGGAATTCCGTTTAATAAAGGGAAGGGCAAATACATTTATAGCAGTAATGATGGTGGGAAGGAGAAGGACTTGGAGCATCTAGCAAGGCATTAGTGATTGGCTAATAAACTATCCATCCAAGAGCGACACCCTAGGACCTCCTCCAAGGTTAATGTCACGTCCCATAGGACCCCACTCCCCCTGAGCTTGGCTGGCACCATTGTGGCACACGTACTCACAGACAGAGGGCGGGGCTGGTTTGGCTACCTCTTCCCATTCGGGACCCGGAAGGGGGTAGGAATAGCTAACATTCATACAGCCCCAGGGCGGGAGGAGAGGCAGCCCTCTTCCCCTCAATGCCAAGCTGATGCCCAACAAAGGGGCAGTTGTTTTTATATCCAGAATAATCTGAGGCATCATCAAGGAAATACTCAGGGTCATAGGGGATTCTCTGGGTTCCATTTTATACTTTAAATCAACTTTTGTTTAAATAGCATTCCCTGTGCCCCCTTCCCATGGGTCAAAGAAAAATTATATGGAACTTGAAAAAGGGTGGAGCCATTTTACAACTTTGGCCACTTGTTTTCCTTATAAATACACATGACTTTAGCCATGTTCCTGGAGGAGAACCCATATTCCATTTGAAATCTTAGAAATGACTCCACGAAGGAGGCAAATCAGGTTGATAATGTATTTCAAAATGAGACTGTGAAAACAAGCAGGGACTAGATCTTGTTTTACAGGGCAGGTAATATATTTCAATGCTTACTCTGAAGACCGTGAGAAGATAGTAAAGGATATAAGTAAGTATTGACTAGATGTGCATGCAGATTCAGAATGAGCTCAACACATCACCTGATACCCACATTTTGCCTCCCTATAAACTTTGTGAGTAGTTCAGCCTCCCTGTCTCAGTTTCTCATTCACAAAAGAGAACAATAATGATTATTCACCCCTTGGTCTGGTTCAAGAATTCAATCTGTTTGTACCTAGGGGGTATTTGGGATTATGTTTGTTATTTAGTAAAGGCTTGGAAAATTATCTCCATTTATACTTACCTGGTCCTTAAGAATATCTAATATTAGCATCAGTGACACTCACTTCAAACTGTGTTGGAAATGAACTTTACAACTTGTAGGGTGAGAAGTCAAAGGAATGGGAAAAAATGAGGGAGGAGGTAATGTTGTTCAAAAACAAATGTCCTTATTACCTTACTTATGCAACTGTAACTTTTCTGTTTATCTCCTGTCCAATAAAATTAAATTTAAAAGTAAAGTACATCCAACATTATGTCTGCAATTGAGTTCTGATCTTCCCTCCCAGATTCACTTATTGTTTCAACTATTTTCATTAAAAAAAAAGGCATGTACTATGCATAGGACTAGAACCGCAAACAACCACATTATTAATTTGCAGGTGAACCATTCTGCACACTCATATTCAGGAGGCCAGAAGGAAAATCAACTGCCTTGACCTTCGTATCAAGCAGAGGGGAGAAAAACATCACAAGGAACATGGCCAGAGATACAGACGGAACATTCCATAAAGATGAAGGGTCAGTTCATTAACTAGACTTAAAAATCCTAAATTATTATGTACACCATAGTACAGTATTAAAATGTAGGAAACAAATTTGACAGAACTGAAAAAGAAGAGACAAATGTGTAATCATACTTCAAAATGTTAACACTCCTCTTTCAATGATAAAGCTGATGGGGGGGTTTTGACCTGCAAGAATATAGAAGAAATGAACTCTATCAATTAATTTGACCTGTTTGGAATATGTCCTAGTGGCAAGAGTGTGTGCCTCAACTAATTTGACAACTGACATTAATCAAATGCAAAGCAAAAAATTTCAGGTATACTCTTGGGTGCCTGTGAACCCGTCTCAAAAATAAACTATATGTGCTTATATAAAATTCCAAAAAAGTTTAACAAATTAAAATCATACAAAATGTATAATTTAACTGCAATCAGTTAAATTAGATACCAAGAAGACATTTATAAAAGCTCTACATTTGAATAAAAACTAAAAAACCTATATAACCTATGAGTCAAATTAGAATGTATATTAAGTCAGAAGGTATGGAAAATAAAACACATTTGTGAGACACAAATAAAGTATCACTTAGAGGACATTTTACCATTAAAAATGCTGGTATGAAAAAAATAAATTCTTACTATGGAATGAAGGCTGGCTCCAAACTTCTGTTCCCCTGCCTTAGTCTCCCATGTGCTGAGATAATAGGCACGTAACACCATGCCTAGATAAGGAAGATTTAATATAATGACTTGAGATTAAGAAACTAGACCAAAAAATGAACAAACTAATCCTAAAATAGGCCATGAGAAATAAATGATTAACAATCATAAATCAGATTAATAGTATAGTAATCTCAAAATGGAAAGTAGAAAAGTTAGCAATGAACATTTTAGATTTTGAAGTTTTTTCTGAAAAATAAATGAAATTAGTAAATACTAGCAATACTGATCTTTTCAAAAGAGAAAACTCAAAATGCCAGGAATAAAAGAAAGGGCCTACTATAAGAGCTACAAACATTAAATGTATAATAAATTAATATTAAAAACAATTTTATGCTAATAAGTCACCCAGAATTAAAAGTAATACATTTATGAAAGAAACTGAGTTGGTCACTAAAAGTCTCTCACAAAGACAAAGAAGGGCTCACTAGTGAATGAACACTTTAAGAAGTTTTTTTTTTTAATTAAAAGAATTTTCCAAATTGCTTTGTGAAAGCATCATAGCAATGATACCCAAACTGACAAATATATTGAAAGAAATGGAAATTAAAGACACATTTAATTTATGAACATAGACTGGAAAATCCTTAGCAAAATTTAAAATAAATCCCTCTGTATATGAAAATGACAATCTTTCATGTACCATGGGTTTTAACCTAAAAATCATTGGACTGACTGAAACAAATCAATATACTTTATCAAATTAACAGAACAAAGGAGTCATTTCATACATGCAGAAAAGTATTTTACACAATTCAACATATATTTATTATTACAAATCTTAGCAAACAGCGAAACACTAAAACGTTCTCATTCTAAAAAACATCTACAGCAATGGTGTTTATACAATATTATTAATATAGTTAGTGCTCTGCTAAATGATACATTTAAACATTGTTGCAATAGTCAAATTTAACATTATCATTCTGTGAATGTGAAGGCTCTGGGTTAGTTCCATAACAATGAGAATATTATTATTTCCTTTTTTTCTAGAGGAAAGATGTACAATTGATTGTCCATTAGCTATGGGAACTGTGATAGTTTTCCATCGACCCTAACCACAGAACACGTTAATACCAAAAGGCACCTTAGGGGATCTTGTAGGACCCAGACACTAGGAAGTAGCTATCTGATGGCCCTTGATTGCAAACAGGTCCATCACCCCAGTCAGCACAGTAGCTTCTTTCTTTGCTTGTCCATTCAGAGGCATGAGGATGCCACAGCATTCAGGGAGCAGAATTCAATTCCAGTTCAATGGAACCATTGTGTCTGCCAATTGAAACATTCCTCTCTTTAGGACAAAGGCCTCTAGGTTGGCACAAAGTAAGGTCATGGGAACAGGAAACAAAAATTTTGTTAATGAGTCACTAAGAGTAATCGTGGGTGGTGTCACTACCATGTTCATCATATGATTCTTCAATCCATTGACTCTAATTACAGAGAAAAATGCCACCTATTCAATTCACAGTATCACAGTCTCCTGGGGAAGTTTGGTAGGCTTGATAGGAGTTATGACATCATGATGAAGTCTTCCACCCCACTGGCCTGCCAGCAGCTGCAGGATGTCATAGCAAAACCAGTGAATTCTATCACCATGAACATTATATCTATCCTTTGCTGGAAGGTGAGTCCCTTGACCAGAAACAATGCTATTTGAATACCATGATGGCAGATCAAACATTCTATAAGTTCATGGATGGTAATTTATCACAATCATTGCATGCAAGGAAGGTGTATATATAGGAAATATGAATCCAGTAAGAACAAATACTGCTCTATGACAGAAGCGATCCAAAGGAATATATCCACCATCATTAGCTGCAATCACTCTGGAGAATAGTACTCTACCAGCCACCCACTACTCATCTCTTCGGTCAGCTGACTGGGCAATCACCAATGGCCATAGCTGGGTCAGCATGGCGAGTCAGTCATGCTTTTGAAGCCATGCATAAGCCCCACCCAGTGGTTCATGGCCATTTTGTATATGGCTCCATTGTGCAAGAACAGGAGTGGCATGGGAAAAAGGATTGCTATCCACAAAAAGGAGCCACCTTTTCACTTAATTACTAACATCCTCCTCCACTCAGGTTATCTTTTGGTATTGTGTCCACTCAGCAAGGTCTACTACCTACCACATCCCCAATTTCCTTGTGACCAATTTTCCAGTCATGTCTCTTCTAAGTCCCTAACTAGCTAGCCAAACAATTCACTCAAGAGCTCATACATCTATAAAGTCACTCAACTGGCCACTTCTCCTTGCAATCCAACCACCAGAGACACTGTGTGCTCAATGTTCTGCCCACCTAGAGTATTTCCCTTTACCAGGGTCCTTTCAAGGTCATCCTAGTACAGTCAAAGTGCTATAACTATCTACTATTTCATGGTGCCTGAATATCCCACAGAAGGTTCTGTAAAGCAGGCCCCAGTTTCTTCTTCTGTCAGCTGATCACAGGAAAATTAGTATAAAGCCACAGGTACGGAATGAGAAGAATAAGAGTGGGACAGGACTTGAGACCATAGACATTTGGGCTATTTCTGATACCTTACTTGTTCCTCTCTTTACTACTGGGAAGCGCGTATATTCTCATCTGAATATTTGAGAGGTATTGAATTTTTGCAATCTATTTTCAGATTCTATCATTTTAGATTTTCAGAGGAATAGTAGTAGAAACAATCATCAAGAATAAAGATTAACAGAGTTTTGGTCCCACATCTTATTATTTTTCCAATTTCACCAAAACCTCATTTTTTTCAGACTAGTGTTCAATTGAAATCCTGTTAATGCTCATGAGGCTTGTGTGGCAAAATGGCAAAACGTCTAAGAATTACAAAGACCTAAGTTTGATATTTGCCAATACCATTGCTTGGCAATTAAATCTCTAGGCTTCCTGTAATTTTGGGTCTTATGCATAAACTCTTAATCTACCTTCTGAGAGTACAGAGTAGATGTTGAGTGTTCTCACAACAAAAAATCATAATAATGTGCGATCTGTATGTTAGCTAGATTTAACCACTCTATATGTGAAATATGTCGTACTTGATAAGTATGTATCATTTTACCTGTAGGTTTTTATAAATAAACTCTCGGGTTCTCACCTGCCACTTAGCAGATAGTTAAGGCCTTTATGTCTTGCACTCATGACTGTTCTGTGGCAGACCACCTACTTGGACAGAGCCTTCAATCATTCTAAAGAGGCCAGGAAAGCAAGACTGGGGAATGGATATTTGAATGCCTAGGCCAGCCCCAAGCCTCTGGTACAGAGAAGAACACTCAAAGTAAAACATCATGGAAGGATCCAAAACAGATTCCCATATACACAGTATAGTTCAGCCCCATATAGTTTGCCCAAGGGCAAACACACCCAATCCAGCCCCTCTTTTCTCCAGGATGGCTCTAAGCCTGACCTCTTAGTACATCCAAGTAAAATATTCAAACAACTGGCCATCCAATAGTGCTACCCACCTTCTTCCAGTGATAGGAATATCTGGAAACAGCATATATATCCGAGAATGGCATTAGAGGGGCTGCTTCCCACTAAAGTCATATATCTGAGGACAGCTGACTTCCACAATGCCATTGTTTTTACAGTGCTGGGAAAAACACACCAAATCCCCTCACCCTCCTAAGATTTTTATTAAAAATGGAAGGAATACTACCTATGAGATACTGAACGGGCTCTAAGAAAATGAATTCAATCAGGGAAAACCCTCATATAAGTAATGTTTACATTTTAACAAGAGCTTAGGATTTTTGGTTTTTTCCTTTAGGAATTTTATGTACTTTATTTAAATATATGGAAAATTGTTATGGATGGCTCAAGGTGGTATTTATCCTGTGGGTTTTTTTTTTCAATTTTTGTAGTTTTTTATTCTTTTATTATTAAAAAGATGAGGTACAGAGAGATTTCAATAACATGTCAGGTAATGAGTACATTTCTTTTTAGACAATGTCACCTCTTCCCCAGGTTCTCTCCCAATGTTTTCTTCCATTCCTCACACACGAGTTATATAGCTAATTTTCAACATAGTGTCTAGTGAGCATGTCTCTGTTTCTTTCATGGTTCTGAGCACCACAGTTATTGATAGCATGTCTGAAACTCTCTCTGCAACAACACAGTAATCAAGGGGATCTTTCTAAAACACGGTGCA
This sequence comes from Perognathus longimembris pacificus, assembly GCF_023159225.1. NCBI lineage: Eukaryota > Metazoa > Chordata > Mammalia > Rodentia > Heteromyidae > Perognathus > Perognathus longimembris. The sequence continues at coordinate 136,854 of NW_025961304.1, read as the reverse complement.
TCACTTTTCTAGCTAAACTTTCCAATGTATTCTTAGAATATTTGAAATTAAATCTAAACTCTTTACTATGGTTAATAAAACTACACAAAACTTCTTTTCTGACTCTATATCAGTTTTGTTTTAGGCTAGATAAAGTGTGAAATACCCTACACACACACACACACACACACACACACACACACACACACACACACACAACTCCTTCAGTTCTTACACAAAATTTTAGAAGTTTGGCTGAATGAGAAATCAAAGCTGAGGACTTATTAAGATTAACAAACTCTCCCAAGAGCACCTACCTAGTAAGGCTTGCAGCTGCTTCACACCCAGTTTTCAACAATAACTAGCACTTACTACATATCTTGTGCTAGACAATGAACTAATGTCTTTATATAAAGGTATCCACTTAATAGGATATATGACACATGATGCAATTATTATTCTCAAATGGAGAAAGAAACTGGGACTAAAAGAAGTAACTGGATTAGGTCAAAGAAGTAGGAAATGGCAAGGCTAGAGTTTAAATAAACCCAGGACAGTCCCACTTCATGCTGCTAAACCTAAGCATTTCTTCCTTCACATCCTCCTGCTCTTCCTCTTCTTATGCCAATCCTGGAGCTCAAGCTCAAAGCCTGGGAACTGTCCCTGGGCTTATTTTGAAGAGCTTAGTTTTTTTTTTTTTTTTTTTTTTTTTTTGTCCAGTCCTGGGGCTTGGACTCAGGGCCTGAGCACTGTCCGTGGCTTCTTTTTGCTCAAGGCTAGCACTCTGCCACTTGAGCCACAGCGCCATTTCTGTCCATTTTCTGTATATGTGGTGCTGGAGAATTGAACCCAGGGCCTCATGAATACGAGGCAGGCACTCTAGCCACTAGGCCAGATACCCAGCCCCTAGGTTTTTTTTATTTAACACATTTTTAGCAAGTTTACTTAGGCTCATCTACCCACCCCCTGCAAAAAGAAAAAAATTCATATTATTCTGTATGAGTCAGTACTTTGCTGAGATAAATTTTTTCAATAGCATCTGTTTCATCAAATAAAATTCCTACTCTTATTGCTACATAAAAGATCATCCTTGGGCTGGGGATATAGCCTAGTGGCAAGAGTGCCTGCCTCGGATACACGAGGCCCTAGGTTCGATTCCCCAGCACCACATATACAGAAAACGGCCAGAAGCGGCGCTGTGGCTCAAGTGGCAGAGTTCTAGCCTTGAGCGGGAAGAAGCCAGGGACAGTGCTCAGGCCCTGAGTCCAAGGCCCAGGACTGGTCAAAAAAAAAAAAAAAAAAAAAAAGATCATCCTTTGTATCGTTAACATCTGTACAAACCCAATTTCTAGATATGGAAGGGGGTTGGCCATTTTTATGTTTCATATATCATGTTCCTACAGCTTGTTTAATGCTGTATTTTGGAGTCCAACTGGAAGATTAAACTTTGCCCCTCTGTCTGAAGAGTTGCACGTACAACCAGTTTATGATTATAACCCGTTGTCGTTCCTATCTCTTATATTTTTAGAGTATTAACTCATTACATGTTTGAAACCAAAAGACAATAACTGTGCTATTTATCTATGAAAGGTGATTGTGCACAGTTTAACATCTGGCAAGCAAATGAAAACCATGACTATTTCTGTGAACATAGGAGGAATACCCATCAGGGAAGTGACTTCAACTGAAGGAAAATTTTTGGATAGGAGGAAGAGGGAAGAAAAGAAAAAGAGCAAATAAAACTTGCCAAGGGACCACTGTGTTTGGAGCCTTTTCTCTAGACTTGGTGCATTGAAATACTCCATTATGAGGGTATCATTCAAATTCACACTTGAGCAAAACACTATCTAAGATTATTCCACAACTAATATGGTGAAGATGGGAATGGGCCCCAGCTGTCCCCTTCCATGAAATTGTGCAGCCTTCAGAATGAAGCTAATTGGACAGCATATCTACTCTGTAGCATAGTGGAGAGGGAAAGAAATGAGTCCCAGATTTGACAGTGAAGACTGCCAACTTCAGAAAAGAACCACAGAAGGAGGGTGGGAAGAGGAGAGCTGAAGTGGAACAGTGATCACCAGCACAATGGAGGAAAGATAATTTCAAAGGAAGGGTAGTTGAGAATGGTCAGCATTAGGAAGTTTAATCAATAAAAGAACAGGCTCTCCACCTGCTAATGCAATCCCCATTAACCTAAAAAAGCACACAAATCATCATTAATGCCTTCTCCCTAGTAGCAGACTCAAATGAATTCCCTTTCCAGTCCTCCCTTTCCATCCTTCCTGCCCTCAGTCTACCTCAAACTTTTAATCCCCAGTTGAGAAACTTGTAGCCTGGTCTTATGTTTTCTAGTTGGTGCCCGGGATCACTCAGCTTCCTCTATTCAAAACAGTTTCATGTGACTCTTCTGTGCAGAGTTCTAAAGGGCGTTCCCCACCCCCAGCCACAAATCCAGTAATTTTTCAGTCTTTCCACTCTCTACACATCTTTTTACTTTTAAACTGCTCTCCCGTATGGCACTAACTAATCCTATGAGCTTTATCTGCTTGACTTGATCAGTGGCTGTGCACTACTTGCTGTCTGACCTTCTTTATTCTATCTATACCTCAATTTATCATCTGCAAACATGGAAATAATTTTTTAAGAATAAATAGTGCTTATCCCCTATAATTAGGGAATAAAACATGCAAAACCTTGAAATAGTGCCTGCCTGCACTATTGAATAAGCACTCAATGAATTTTAGCTATAATTCTATTAACTTCATGATTTTATAATTACCTTTTCAGCTAAATGTCATACAAAAAAACCACCAACAACAAACAGAACTGTACCATGAACAGTGGTATTGGTACCAGGTAACATTTAGCCTCCATGTTATACTTTTAGCCAGCTTGCCATGATCCCAGCAAACTGCCCAAGTTCTGCCTCTAAAAGAATCTCCAGGTATTTGTTCTGACTATGTACTCTGAAGAGCCAGTCATACTCAAATTATTGATACCTTAGTCATTCTAAATCCAATTACTACCCTTTCAGAAGCATTGTCGCTAAACTCTTTCTGAGAGCAATAGCCTACCAATTTGGAATTTTTTACTTTTTGTGTAATGCTCATTAATTTATTGCTTGTAATTTTTTTTTGACAATCCTGGGGCTTGAATTCAGGGACCTGGGCACTGTCCCTGAGCTTCTTTTGCAGAAGGCTAGCATGTTACCAGTTGAGCCACAGCACCACTTCTGGCTTTTTCTGTTTATGTGGTACTGAGGAATTGAACCCAGGGCTTCATGCATGCTACGCAAGCACTCTACCAATAAGCCACATTCCCAGCCCTGATTGCTTGGGTAAATTTTTAAACTACTATATTTTCCTATCACCGTTAAGTCTACAAATATGTTTCAAATCTATCAACTCCTTAGGTTTTATTTCCCTGAGTATGAGTGCCTGGCCTAGGTGGCAGGAACTGTGATTTTGCTTGTCTATGTAATTCTGCCCTGCCCAGGGCACTGCCAGGGAGCAGATTCCTAAACACAGGCGCATGAAGGGCATGGCTTGTCCTATGCACGCAGCTTCACCATGACTGAAGAAAGAAACAAACTACTTTTCAAGTAAGAAAAAAAAGCCGATTAAGGTTTGTAAGGATCTCACATTTCCTCCAAGAAATAACTTTCCAACTTTCTAGGAAATCCATTTTTATTTTAAATGCCTGATGCTGCAAACGATCATCACTGTCTTCCAGTAAACTTGATACATCTTAATGGCTAGCAAAGTTGGGGGAGGGGGTTGTTGCCATAGTGACAAAGAGAAATGTCTGTAGACAAACAATTTCTGTCACTGAGACAAAAGAGTTTTTCCTGTTCATCCATCTCTAGCTTGATTTAATATAGTAAATCCCCAAGGCTAAGTTGATTAATTTCAATTACAGAAGACATTGCTCTGGTTCTGACTCCGCAGGAATGGTACCCGTAATGTCTCACCAACACTTGACAGTGGCTCAGTCTCAGCAACAGTTTGACAAAAGTAGAACCTCACCACTAGGTGACTGACACCAGTAGAGTCACATCAGTAATCAATAACAGTTCAGTCCCACTCATAGTTTTGTGTGTCTTAGGACTGGAGTTAAGATTGCCACAGAAATGAAATCAACTATGAGACATATTCATGTGTATAATTGTAAGTGGTTACATTCACATAAACAATTATTTAACATGTACATAGGCCAGTAGTTACTACCTTTTTCCATTATCCATCGTTATCTCTGGCATCTTTCTGTCGGGAGCCGAGCTAGCAGCTAAGCTCATCCTGACCTCTGGCTGTGCCGATGTCGCCAAGATGACGGGAGCCAGACCTGCAGCTAGGTAAATTATCACCTCTGGCTGTGCTGTTACCGCCAGGATATGCTAAAGGCAAGGACATCCGTTCACAGCTACTGTCCGGAATTACTTTGCTATGTCCCCACCTTGCTATGTCCGCTGGAGTAGATTCCTATCAACCTTGTCCTGTGTTTACTGTAATCAAATGTTGCAAACTTCCAAGACTCTTTATGTTCTGGAATTTTAACAATCCTATGCTATTCCCTGGTTCCAAAACTGCATATAAGCTGGGAGTTGGAATAAACTGTTGCTGCAGTCTTGAGGTTCAACCTCACGGCTGCAGACCTCCCGTACCCCATCTTTGTCTCTTGTCTTTTTTCTCTTGCCTTATTTTTCCTTTTCCGTATCCCTGCCGCCCCTCAGTCAGGATTTCTGTTCCCCTGCCGGCTGGCCCGGCAGGTCTTTCACCACTTAATCCCATTATTTCCAAACTTAAAATTTAAAGGGGTGACTTCAGTCTGGTTTGGACAATGACACCATTCGCTGGGAGACACAGGAGAAGTAGATGGATCGGGGGGTGAGGTTAAATTCATCCCAAGCCATTCTGGCCTTACAATGCCCAACTAGACATGTGTGCTGCTGGCCAAATTCTTCTAAAATGCTATCCCATTAAACCCAGCACAAGGTCGACAAACATCTTATTCACACTAATGGCTTCTGTCTTCTGTGAGTCTGAGGTTCGTATCTCTGATATTAGATAATCCATTTCACTGGATGTAATAGAGACCATTCCTTTGCAGAGGAAAATGAGTATTTTCCAACTTTGAAATAGTCTTGCGAAAAGGAAGATTTCTAATTTCTAGTTAAGCTAAAGTGTCAGACTAGCAAACTTGTATGCAATAAAAACATTGAACAAGGTCAAAGGCAGATATAAACATCAAATGACCCCATTTTCTTCAAACACATTGACACTGCTTTCTCTTTAGTCTTTCTCAACAATTATATTTTCCTTACACATGTTTACTACAATAAATTTAAACCTGAAGCAATAAATGCTTACTCTTGCATGGGATTTTTGTTTTTGTTGGTCCTGGGACTTGAAATCTGGGCATTGTCCCAAGCAACTTTTGCTCAAGGCTGGCATTCTACCACATGTGCCACAGTGCCATTTCCAGATTTTCCTGAGTAGTTTATTGGAGATAAGAGTCTCATAGGCTTTCCTGCCCCAACTGGCTTCAAACTGCAATCCTCAGATCTCAGGCTCCTGAGAAGCCAGGATTACAGGCATTGAGTCAGTCCCAGGGCCTACCTTTGCCTATGTTTCTTGGCTGTGGTGTATACATTAAACAACAGGAAGTACTTGTGTTTCTTACTGTCAGCAAAACTATGTTGAAAACTTAGAAATATCTTGAGAATACCAACATTAGGATTCGTCACCATGATGTGGCGAAGGCATGGGATGTTTAGAAATGTTCACATGTGATAGACAGGCTCTTCTGAAGAGACAATACCCATATTAAACTTATGGCTTAGACTGTGTAACCTCCCACATCCTAAAAATATCCCAGAGACTTTTGTTCTTGTCACTAAAGTTTGTAAGATATGACCAGAGGAGGTTGTCCTAATGATATAGGACTAGTTTCATAAGTACATAGATGCCCTCATACTAATTAATATGATCACCTTAACTACCATCTAAAAATGTATTCATTGTCGGGGAAAAAAAAAACAGAGGTTATTCTCAGCCACAGAAAATGACCAAAAATTGTGTATACACATTTCTTTCTGTATAGCTGAACTGCTTGTGATCGTCCAATGAAAACCAAGCCGCAATTACACTTATAACCTAGTTATAATTTCAAGCCAGTCTCTGGACCATCTGCCTTTTGGAAGTCCGCTCCAGGCTGGTAAGGCCCATGCCTTTGTTAGATTAACTGCGAGGCCCACATCTGAGGTCATCCTAAATCTCATGATGGAGAGGATCAAACTCAAATACTTAAATACAACTTGTTTAGTTGGCTGTGAACGTTCATAGGCTTTGGGATTATTGTGTTTGGGGGATGAGAAGGTTAGGGGATTAACAATATTTGAAAAACACAGTCACTTTTTCCAAATATACTATCAGAAAGAAAACTCCATTTGGGTTGGCCTAGCATGCGCAAGGCCCCGGGTTTGATTCCCAGTGCTGCAAGAAAAGAAAAAGAAAAAAGCTGGAGAGGGGGGTGAAGGGAACAGAAGAGGGGCAAGGGAAAGGAGAGAGGAAGAGAAGGGGGGAAGGGACAAGAGTAGGAGGGGAGAGGACTAGGAAAGGAAGGGAAGGGAGGAGGGGATGTGAAGCCAAGGGAGAGGGGAGGAGAAGAAGAGAGAAGAGGGGAAGATGAAACACAATCCCAATTCATTGATTCCAGCTCTAAGATTGCAGTCTAGACTGATCCAGCTCATTCTGGATTCCTTATTAGGTTTCTGGCTCTGGAGTCCCTCTGCGCAGGGGATGAATCTTAAGATTGCTAGCACTTAAAACTCTCCTAATTATAAAAAGTAAATCACAAAGTGCCTCTCCTATTGTGAGAAGCCATTCAATAAATAGTCCTCAAAGCATTCCCAGAGGCTAGCTAGGCAAACCCCAGTAAGACCTGAGTTCTAGCAAAAGCCATTAGTGACTACAAACAACACAACTTTGCTTCTTTGCTACCGACCCTTGGCTCTGAGACTCAGCCTGTCATCAAGAGTGTCAACTTCAATGGATGGGCATGTGTCCACAGCAACTGAGTTGAGATCACACTTGTCTTGCTCTGTCCTGCAAACAGATGTCTGGGTGACAAGTCTTAGTCACACACAGCAAACAGAGGTTCCAGCCAAATCATGTGGGAAATGGCATATCTTCTTTCTAAGCCTTTTTTGGCCAGCCAGTTAATTCCCTAAGATAATACTGCATCAAATGGTTTTCTCCAGAATGTTTACTTTCAACACAAAGCCTGCGTTTGGGTGATGTCTTTTTATTGGACAAACAGAACTGAGTATATTTCTGTAACTCACCAAAAACCCCCTTTGGTTCTGTGTGTAGGAATGTGCCCCTTCAAAGAGTTCCTTCCCAAGGAGCCAGGTAAATCTGATGCAATTTGGAGCTCTAGTGGTGGCAAGAAGGAAAGCAGCTGATAGAGCCAACAACCACCACCAAACAAACAAACAAACAAAAACCAAGGGAATTGCCGTTTATTATTCATTTATCACATTAAGAAGGGAAAAAAAGTCCGTAATAATCATCCCACAGAATATACAGCAAACTCTTAAGAATAATTAGACACCAGGGCTTCACACCATTCAGACCATGTTCACCACGAACACTGAAATTATTTAATAAAATTGAAGATGACTTTTCAATTCGGGACACTAAGAACTTCATATATCCCCTTGCCTGTATTTTTCATGATGATTAGCTCATTTGTTTTCCCCTCACAGACACTGGTATGCTGCTTAAAATAATATTTGGGCCTTTACTCGCCATCTGTCTATGGGAGACATGCTGATTTTATTAAAGCAAGTTGGGTCTGCATTCTTTCTCTGTTACTGTTACAGGTAGACCTGACAGGCACAGGACTTTTTGTTTGCAAATGCTCTCCTCTAGAGGGAACCTAGTTAAGTAAGTTTCATTTTTTACCTGCTGGACAGTTGCACTCAGAAGGTGTTTCTCTTGCGATTGTTAGTTTAGCCATGTTTTCCTAGGATTTCTGTAGGAAAAGAAGATATATTAAGAGCTAGCAGTAGTATTCCAGTTCTGTGAGTTCTTAAGGGACTCTTCCTCTGTGGCTAAGTTAATAACGTTTGATAGCCTGCACAAACAGCATTTATGTAAGTGCATGGACCTTACGTAAAAGCTAACAGTACTCAAGACATAATTTTGTTTTTAAATTAAAATTCAAATTACCATTAACATAGAGTGATAGATTTGGGTAACATCTTTTCATTATTCAACTATCACCACCCTCTCCTTGCACAGCCAAAGCAAAACCCCGGCACTCACATAATGCAGCTTATGGCAAGGTGTGTCCTATCAATAACAGCCAATGTTGTAGACATACTTTATCACATTCGGGTTGCAACTACTACATCTCTCTACTGGCAGAAAAACTACCCTCTCCCTACTGGAATCTAAGTCATCTTTAAAGGAATCCCTTTCAATTCTCCATTCATCAATATCTGAGCACAACCTCTATTAACTCCTCCCCTCCAAAAAACAAAGGAACCTTTTTTTTTCCAAAATTTAAAACGTTTAATATGAAAAGAATTCCGAGTTAAATGAATTGTAAATCTATAGGCTTATTTCACTTTTAAGAGTGCTTACCTTCCTCTATTGATCAGGCCTAGCCTTGGTATATGAAGAACAGATGTGAGCATTACAATGAATAGTCTCCATACAACTGAGAATGCTGTCAGACCAGACTCCACAAAACTGAACAGCTGGGCAAAGCCCATGCTACCACTGCAACATGCAATCCTTAAGGAAGACAGAGGGAAGATCCTACACACAGACTTGGAGGGAAACCAAGGAAGAGACTTGAATAAATAGATACGACAGAGGCTCACAAATCCCAAATCAACTGTATGACCGGTAAGGGTGAATCCTGCAGACTGACCGCACCTGTGCAAATTTCTATCCACATGCAACTCCCCCGCATGTGGCCCAGCCTCACACACCTGAGCCAGGAGATGCTCCACATTCTCTTGTACTATAGCCTTCAGCTGATCCACCTTCTTGGGCAGCAGGGGAACGGAGGGCGCCCCTTTAGCAGATTCCAGGGCGAGGCTCCTTGCCTGAAGGTCGTTGGTTTTCACCCCAAGTTACAGACAAGAAATCCTGGCCACCCCAGAGAGGAGGGTCGCCAGCGTGGTGCATGGGGGCATGGCGCAGGTGTAACTCTGCCTGGAGGGGCTGGGCTCTTCAGATCCAGCCTCTCGCCCTGCTCCCTTCCCCGAGGGCTTCTTCACCAGCATGGTGGGGTGGGGGTCCTCTGGCCACCTTCCACCTCCTGCCAAGACAACCAGCCAGAGGAGAAGGGACAAGTCCTCCAAAGTTCAGTCCTGGTGGCAGCACAAGTAGTTGGCGGAGTTGGCGCCAGGCAGGCGCGGTGAGGGATCTGTATGGGGCTCAGCATGGCGACCCGCAGGCAAGGACCATCCTCAGCCTGTGTCTCTCCTCCTAGCTGGGAGCAAAACAAACAAAAATAAATAATGCTTTCCTCTGCACTCCTCTGAGCTCCTCTGCACTCCTCTGCTCTCCTCTGCTCTCCTCCTCCCCTGTTCTTCTCCTCCTCTTCTCTCTTCTCCTCCTCTTCTGTTTTCCTCCTCCTCTTATCTCCTCTTCCTCCTCAATTGGATCATAAATTTTGCTTCAGGTGTGTTAGGGAGATAGAAGCTTAAAGTTAGAAGAGGAAAATGGGTTTCAGATGTACTCTAAATGCACCAAGTATTGAAAATGAGTACTTCATTTGTGGCTCTGCAGCAATCTAACGTGTCCTCGGACCCTGTTCAGGCCAATAAGATAGAGGAGAGTTGTGTGACAGATCTCTGGTCTTGCAGGCTTTAGCTTGGAACAGAAAGGAGAACTAGATGGTTCTGAATGTTTATTCAAGGTCCATCCACCCACTTCCTCACTTTCAGCCCTCCCACTATATTCCAAAGCATCAAGGAAGTAAGTTTTTCTGTTCTCTCACCTGATCCACTCCATTCCCCCCACGTACGGGCCAGTGCCAGGTGCTAGCAAGATCAACAGGGAGCAAGGTGTGGGTACTGTTCATTGGGAGCTGCAGGCTTGCTGTGTTGGCTGGTCCCTCTGGAAGGAATGCTGGTTTAGTATGGAGAATTTCTGTCACTGTCCTTTCAGAGCTGTTGGAAATTCATTTCCCATCTCCTCCCCAGTTCATCCTTACTCCTTGTAAATGAACTCGGTTATAAATCACTCAACACCTGTCTCCATCTCCAGATGCTCTGATGTGGGCTGCTTCTCCACAGCCTGTCTCTTGCTATAGAGGATGTCTAGCCTGTGGTGGAAAATGTATACTCACTGACCAGAGTAACACATACAAGGGCTTTTGTTTTCTTGGAAGATCTCCTTGGTAGCTCTCACTTTAGCATAAATTGGATGGAGGGCCAATTCAATCTAAGCTGAAACAAAGGGTAGGGTGTGGAGTTACTCACAGGAGTCAAAATTAGTTTCAAGAAAATGGAAAGAAGGATTCTGTATTTTCTCCTGTTTTTTTTTTTTGTTTTCTTTTTGTTGTGTATGTTTGTTTATAGGTCTTTGGGAGGGTAAAGGAAGGCACAGAAATGGAGGGACAGAGGGTGAACAAATGCAGCAATGGTACTCAGTGGACACTATTTGAAAATGAAATATACAACTTATGGGTAGGATTGGAGGGAAAAACCGGGAGAGAGAGAGGGAAGGGGTGACATTGTCCAAAAGAAATGTACTCTTTGCCTGACTTAACGGTAACCCCTCTGCACATCACATTGATAATTAAAAATTTTAAGGTTAAAAGATACCTGAGAATCTGGTGGGTGTGATTGCCTCCTCTAAGTGTAAAGCTACTGAAGAGCTGAGCTCTGCTATTTGGCTTCCTGCCTGCCCTCATTGAAGGACTGGTTAGGAAACTCCTAACCTGTATAAATCTACCTAAAAACATTAACCTCTGAGTTCTAAATTCCTTAGAGGAAACAATAGGTGACTTTTTGGAAAACTCAGTCTGTAGTATCCAAAGGAAGTGATTTCACTGTGGTATTTCTATACATTCCTCAAGCATCTGAAATTCTGATTCTATTCTGAATTCCCCTTCGCAACCTGAGTACAATTCATTTATGACCTTTTTCCCCTTAATGTGCCAAATTTATCATGTTCTCCCTCTCACCCTGCATTTTCTCCTGCCTCCTGCTGCCTTCCAGTCCTCTTTCAGATTTGTAGATTTTGCAAAAGAGAAACTATTTGTCTGATTTCACTTTAGTGTTATCTACTTTTTGGAAATGTTCCCTAGTCCTGACAGAAGTGGTTACTGCATCCTTCCTGGGGCTTCTCAGTAAACTTTTCAGTTGAGCAGCCCACTGTGGAATTGGCTCAGGGAAACATGTGAAGCTCCAACACCTGCAGAAAGTGCTACACAGGCTTGTAACTCCTTGAGGGTTAAGGAGCCGCCCACGTAAGCTCCTTTTGAGTATGAGTGCACTTAGTGTAGTGAATCTACTTCTAAGAACATACTGCTGGCAATATCAAGACTGTCACACAGTGAAGGAAGCACAGCCTATTGAAGTTACTCACCTCTCTTTAACTTATCACTCCCTAGGCAGCTAAGTATTATCTGAAGATGGACACTGTGCATGATTTAGCAAAGAGCTAACCTGCTGGAGCTGACGTATCTTACTTAATAGGCTTTTGAGATCTAAGCCTGTATTCTGTACTGGTTCATTCAAAACCTCTTCTACTACTACCAGGGGTATTTTCTTCCTGTCCCTACTCAATTCCTTTTGGACATTGAGCTCCCATGTGTGGGAGGTTGAAACAGTTTTCCTATAGTCCCTTGCATTGTGAAAGACTGCATGCTAGTGTACCAAATCCAGGTACTAGCGTCCTGCTTTTGCCCACCTCTGCTGGTATTTATGCTTCATCCCAAAGATGGTCAGAGTCTTCTGCCCTCAGGCCATTTGAGTACATTTTTGGTTAGGTACTGCCTATGTGTTCTTGGTCCTCTTTACATTAGAGGCCTGGGATGGGTTCAAAAGCCATTAGGTACAATCAGGATTCAGGCTTGGGTCTTCCACCTTCATAGCCCAAGCCACTTACAACCCTTGGGTGTGTTAGTAGAATAGTAATTACCTTCCACTGAGTGGAAGACAGAGGGGCTTTTCCTAACCAAATACAAGGATGGGCTCAGAAGTCCCCCAATTGAAAAGCTTTGTTTTGACAAATATTCAAATAATCTCTGTTTTATATTCTCTTCCATAATCAAGCCAAAGACATTTATCATGTGCTGTCCTACTTTGTGTGGCCAGTATGATCTCAGCTATGGACACACTGGGTTCTGGCCTATGTGTCCATGGGGTGGACTCTTGGCTCTCTGGTGACCTGTGTTGCAGGAGTCTCTGGTCTGATGGTCATGCTAGAGTCCATTACTGATGACAGTCTCCAGTCAATGGGATGTCTACCTTTCAGGCTCCTTGTATAACCCTCTGGTCTTTGCTCATTGCTCTCATCAGCCCTTGGCTCTCTTGCCTAGCCCTGGTGCTTGAAGATCCTCTACTCCATACCTCATGTAATTAGGCTTAACTCTTTAGTAGAACTAGATCCAGTTCTTATTCCCAAGTACTAGAGGGAATTATGAGGTTTCAGGGAGAAGATTCTGAAACATCTAAGAATCCCTTAGACTCTGCCAGCACCTGTCAGGATAGAACGCTGCCCTGGGCTCCTTAAAGCCATTAGGGATGCTTCGGACATTCTGTTTTTTGCCCTCTCCATAGTCTGTATCTGTGAATGTGGATAGAGGCCTAGCAACTTGCCAAAGCAGAGCATGTAGAGATTGGCAGTGTGTCTCATTGTTCCCATGGAGAAGGAGGCCAAGTAGCTGAACACTTTATTTCTTTTTTTTTTCATTTCCTCCTGCAAAATTGGGTGGAGTGAACTGGCCTCTAGGTGGGTCTAACATGAAAAGACCTCACAAACGTCTAGGCTTGTGGAGTCAAGAAGTCTTAAGAGACAGGGAAGTCTTTCAAAATATTGAAGATGTCTTCAAAGAAGCAGGGAAATTTGCAAGGTTTAGGTACCATCTTAATTTCCAGCCTTTTAAGCCTGACAGAGGCCAAAGGTCTGCTAAGCTTAGTATGCATTTAAAAAAGCTTTCCAGGCAGCTTAGAGTGAGACTTAGTGGTTGAGGACTTGACTAGCATGCATAAAGCCCTGTGCTTGATTCCCCAGTACCACATAAACAGAAAAAGGTGGAAGTAACTGTGGATCAAATGGTAGAGCACTAGCTTGATCACAGAGAGGCTCAGCGACAGAGCCCAGACCCTCAGTTCAAGTCCCAGTACCAGCCAAAAATCTTTCCTAGTAGTCACAAAAGTGCTCAATCAGGCATCAAGCCAATATAGCTCTCACTAGGACTAAAGGTGGTTCAGTACAATCTTGGCTGCTTGAACTAAGATATTCTCTCTCTACAGAATGTCATCATGCTCCTATAAAGTGAAATTGAAACCCTGTGGGAGCTACTAAATACATATTTTGAGAACTTCAGTTCACAAGCCCTTCCCCATCCTTCAATTGCTGGTCACATTGAAGACTAGAGCCTCAGACCAGAACACAGGAAATTGAGGGGCACATTTCCCCCTTGCTAGAAGAACAGTGGCTGAGTTGTTTGTGGCCTGAACAGGGTCATGGTCAAGGGACAGGTTCACAGGGAGCTTGAGAATTCAGTGGAGTGCATGATACAGGTCTAGCAGGTCTGGTAGCCTAATGTCTGAGTCCCTGCCCCTGCCTCCAGGAATTCATAGGAGCCTATTACATGGATCTGCAGGTGGAGTTTCACCTCTATGAGTTTGCACAGCAAGATGCCAAAGTTGACACCAGTTAGCCTCCGTATCCATTGTTCAAGAGGAACAAGCGAGAGCCTATACTCTTGTGTTGGCCCAAAGTTTCACTAAAGGAATGATTGTGGGATGGCACTCCAGGGCATTTTCTGACTTCCGAGAGAAATAGGAGTTCTCAGCACCCACGGTGGCCATGTGAACATGCCTACAATGTTCAAACACAGCACCTCACAGTAAAGGGCATCCTGTAAAGTAGCCCCAGAAGCCTTCGCTTCATTTCCAGTTACTTGGCATTTTCTCTTACCTTGGACACTGGATGGACTGATGCAGTACTGTGTGGCCAGAGGATGGTATAGATTCTATGCGGTGCTGCTGTCTCCATGCACCTTAGGGTGGAGCCTCATTCTGGGTGTGGAGCTTGGTTTGGAATGCTTGTGCCCGATTCTGTACAGGGAAAACAAGTCTTGTTCTCAGGTTTGTTTTCAAAATATTGGTTGGAAAGGGGATTCTCAATTTGAGGGTGGAGACAGATGAATTCAGATGGTGGTTCTTGATCTACTAACATTGGGAACATGGTATCTAATTTTTGGTTGTGGCTTATATTTACAAATATTAGGAAAAATACAATGAACTTTCTCAATTCAGAGAAACCTTTTCTCATAAGACATGTATGACATCACACATCTTTTGAACATATAATTGATACATATATATAATAAAGCATACATTATTTCTATTACATATTCTCAAGTGGAAAATTAGCAAAGTGGGCGGTGTCCTTGTTTGGTGCCTTGAAAGGTAAATTTCTATGAACAACTTATAAAGATGAAACACATAGAAATGCTACAGAACCTACTGTAGACCTATGTACATGGGTGAGAAAAACCTCTTTTCCATCAACTTATATTGCTTAAAAGTTCCTGCTTTGGCTTGGTGCCTTGAGTATTTAGGAAAACTGGAACTGGTTTGGGATAAAGGATTTGTAAAATGGAAGGTTTTATGTTAAACTGGGTTTTCAAGATGGAGTTATGCCACACCCAAGACTGTTGAAGAAATAACAGGGCTGGGCATATTTTGAGATTATATGTGAACTGTTCATCTTACTTGAAAATCCACCTCAGGCACATTTTATCCTATTTAAACTAGCCATTCATAAGCAGAGTAGATTGTAAACCTGAGCTCAACCAATCTGAGCAGAGGGACAGAACCTCCTGCTGTGTGAGGGACAAATATCAGGAAGAATGGTTGCTCTGTGGCCAATTTTTGGCTAGTGTGAACCCTCGTGTGTGGAAATAAACTTTGCTTGGCTCAGAATTTATTTTTGTCTCAATACATGTGACTGCAATGGTTCGTGGAGAATGTATTTATAACACATGGTAGAATAAAGGAAGACCTTTGTAACATAGGTGATAGTTCACAAAAGGAGCTACTGTTTGAATAAAAATGCAGATGATCAAAGCTGCATGTGTGTGCCAAGGAGAATTCTGGGATTCTCCTAGGAGACGGATCTACAAATGTCTCAGCTTTTCTGTTAAATTGGCACCCTTGATAGTAGCCATAGTCTTGTATTGAAGCAGACAAACTTACCCTCCAGATGAAAGGATTTTCCTGCATCCAGTTCCTGGAATGTGGATCTGGTGCAAACTAGGTGGGTCTAGTGGAATTGCTAGCAGGCAGCTCACAAAGCATTACTTTAAATGATGCAGAATTGGTAGTAATTGGATTCTTGTGACTGCAATGGTAGGGCATTGCCTAGCTCGAGGGGCCCTGGTGATCTAAGAGGCTCTGCTATAAGAGGATGAGGCATGGCTGCTATGCAATAGCACTCTAGTTTCTTCCTTCTACTGGGGTGCTGCCTGTGCCACTCCACTGTGAAGACAGACTGAATTGTACACAGCTTTGAAGTTGAATTGCTACTAGATTCCATAAGCTGTCTACTAGACAGGGTTCTGTTAATGCATAATAAAGCTCTTGGTTCAAAGAAAGGGTTTGTGAGCCCAATATGAGTGCTTATAGCCGGGAAACAAGAATTCAGGTTAGTCTGAAATTGTTCCAGTGTAGAAGAAATGATAATCTCAGGAAAACGTCATAAGTACAGTGATGGATGCATCAAGTGGGTGAGTTATAGCAGAGGGAAAATATCTTCTACAGATTTTAGGTGGTACACTAGACTAGGTTTTAGGTTGCAAAAGCTGCTTTACCTCCACAAAGATAATTAGCTCACATAGAGTTCTGGTGGTAAAGTGGCCATTGAAGAGTATACAGATGAGTCAGGATAACTTCAGCTGCCAGATCTGTAACATTCCACTCTCAGGAACTTCTAATCTGTCCACAGGATCCTCCCAAATGTGAAGACAGAAACCCACTCCCTTTAAAATCAGGAGCAAGACAGGGATGTCTGTTCTCTCCTCTCCTCTACAACATAGTACTAGAACACCTAGCCAGAACAATTAGACAAGAAGAAAACATAAAGGGGATCCAAATAGGAAAAGATGAAGCTAAAGTTTCTTTCTTCACAGAAGACATGATCCTATACCTAAAGAAACCCATAGACTCTACTCCCAAGCTACTAGAGCTGATCCAAAACTTTGGCAAAGTAGCAGGACATAAAAGAAACCCTCAAAAACCAATGGCCTTTCTATATACCAATGACCAGAAGACCAAGGCCACAATTAGGAAAGCAACCCTTTTGCAATAGCCTCAGAATAAACATAAAATACATAGGCATGAATTTAACCAGAGAAGTGAAAGATGTCTATGATGAGACCTTTAAAAACAAAATTTAGGCAGAACTAAGGAAATGGGAAAACCTCCTATGCTCCTGGATTGGGTGGATTAATATAGTCGAAATGACAATATTGCCAAAGGCTATCTCCAAATTCAATGCAATACCCATTAATATCGCAACACCATTTTAAACAAAATAGAGGAAGCAATCGAGAAATTCATATGGAATAGTAAAAGAACAAAAATAGCAAAAACAATCATAAGCAGAAAGAACAATGCTGGAGGAATTAAACACCAAACTTCAAGCTCTCTTATAAAGCTATAGTAATAAAAACAGCTTGGTATTGGCACAGGAACAGGCCTGAAGACCAATGGAACAGAACTGAAGACCCAGAAATGAACCTGCAGAACTATGCCTACTTAATCTTTGATAAAGGAACTAAACAAAAAATAATAAAAGAAAGATAGACTCTTTAACAAATGGTGCTGGCAAAACTGGCTCCACACCTGCAACAAACTGAAACTAGGTCCTGATATATCACCTTGCACCAAAGACAGAACTTCTGTTTCAAGGGAAGTGCTTCCAGTCTGCATTTCCCTGGTGTTCTACCTCACGGCCACCAGGTGGTGCCAAATGGTTCCCTTCAGCTAGTGGCCAATCAGCAAGGAAGGAATGGGCTAAGGGATCTGAGGGACTGTCTTTTGGATGGATTTGAGGACAGGAGGGAGGCTTGATATGCTTTGCTTTTCCTTTCTGTAGGAGAATCTTTATTCTGCGTGAACTACCATATTCCATTTCCTAACCTCAGATAATTTAGAAACACAGGTGACTCCTGTCTCTTGGTGGAAGCCTGGCTTATGAGCCGGGTATTCTACTCACAGGAAACTCAGCACATCCCTTGGGCCACTCTCTGCCCCCAGTCTGGTGTTGTACACTCAGCAGACAAACTGTCCACTCCGTGTCATTAAGAAGTTTGTGTTGGTTAGTTGTGACATTAAGAACAATTCTGTCTTTGAATTTATAATACTTAAAACTCTCAAAGTTTGGCTTAGGAACTATAATTTCAAAACCTCAATGGGTCAAAAGCAAAGGTAAATTAAGGGAAGGGAGGATGCAATGCTAAAGGATACACTCTGAAGGTGCTTGCCATGCACCTCGATCACATCTCCCTCGAGTTCCTTGGAGAAAATTCCTTCCCAGCCACCTTGACAGAGAACTTGTCCTTCTCCATTGGTATCACTCAACTGGGTGTGTGCTGCTGCTCTTCTTGCTTGTCTCTCCTCAAAGACCCATCCTTGTAGACCACATAGGCACCAAAGCATGACTAGCTTGGCACAATATTTCCCTGTTCTTGACTCTTCACTGAATTCCAAGGCTACAGAATCCTACCCAGGAAAATCTCAGGCCACAAGCTGGAAGGATGGGACTTCCTGGATGTCACCTCTGTCTGCACTGCTGGGCAGAACTGGCAGGAAGAGGAACAAGGAAGTGAACTGAGAGAAGCAGCAGTGGAAGGTGGAGGTACTTTGCAATGAATTGGGACTTCCATCCTGTTTATTCATACCCTTAACCCACTTTGCCAGTGTGAAAACTTGAGTTCTCTAGTTATGAGACTCTCACCCCACCTGTGACTGTAGCCTAGGAAATGGCATGAAAAACCCAAACCACTCAATCAGCTGAATCCCAGGAAAACATCTTGGCTCATAACGAACTGGCTCTTTTTTGGCAACTTCACTTCAGCGGATTATAGTCATTAAATGGGGAAATGTTTGTCTGCTTACCATCTTGATTTAGAATTACTCAAGATTCTCCAGTCTTATCTAAAAACGTTCTGGGAAAGCACTATCTTGATCGAGAATGTCTTGTTAGTTTGGGAGATTGACATACCTGAACATTTCCTTCATTTTGAACTTGATGCTCAGTAAAGCTATGTCAAAATTCTGTGCCCTGGCTAGACTGAGTTGGCTGTCATAGCTGGTGGGATAGGTATCCCTGGTGACTGCTATTGAAATGCTGTACCATAGTATTTTCAGGACACCATCATGGGGGTAGGCTACAGGTATTCCATACTGTTGGTGTCGGGACTTTTGTGTCCTTGAATTTGTCCTGTACAGTTAAATAATCCTTATGTTTATTGTCACTAAAGCTAGGTTCTGGACAATTTCATGGGCATCTCTGAATTCTGACTCTATGCTGGATAATCCTGACCTGAGGCCTCTTGGTTAACTGCTTCTGTCTCTTTGTATTCTTTCCAGTAATATTGCAGACCAGCTCTGCCAAAAGCCGTGCACTTGTGGATTCAGAATCTAAGCTTCAGTTGTGTTTTCCTACCAGAGGACAGACATAATCTGTAAGTGATGGAAAGGGTAAACCTGAAGGTATTGTCTCGATGAAAACCCATCTTGCTTCTGGAGCAAATATTGTTCAAGAATCAAAATTTCATTGGAAACTGAAGGTGGATATTGTTTAATAGTGCAGTGGTCGAGAACACCAGGGATGTTCAGGATATTGATCAAAAGGATCCACCTTGCATGAGAGTGAATGAATGTGGGCAGATGACCAGAAAGGACAGGCTCCATCAGATTTGTGTTTCTACAGAAAATGCATATAAATGGGCTACAGAATTTTGGTCATGCTATCCTAAGTGTCTACAGACTTGTCCTTGTTGAAGGAAGAGCTGGTGAATCTGGAGAAGTTGACTTGGAAGTCATATACTGCTTGCTCTATTTGAGCAAGTAAGTGGGGTGGGCTATCCTAAAATAGACCCAGTTCCCTTGACTTGGGCATGAGGGATGAGATTGAACCCAGGAGGTCCATCTCTGATCAAGCAATTTCTGCGGAGACAAATGGGTTTAGGCCCTCTTAAGGTCTGGGTTTAGTGTGCTTGCTGTCCTGCATTATTCCTTCATCTCATCTTAAGCTGGTGAGCAGGTTCTATTTCCATTCCCTAATTAGAAATGGTAGGCCGCTGCATACCTTGGGAATGGCACAGGTCAAGCTGGAAAGCAGAGTAGTATTTCACAAAACCGGTATGGAGCAACACAGTATCTAGATCTTCATGTGATCTAGGAAATAACAGGGGTGGTTTGGGAGACTGCTGACATCACTGAAACAGAATCACCCCTAAATCCATCAAAGCTGAAAATCAACCTACTATGTGTGATGAAAACCTCTGTTCCTCTGGTTTGTACCAGACTTTTTTTTTTGCCTGCTTTTTATACTCAGAAAAGTAGCGGCAAGAAGCCAGAGGATGTGGCTGGATATCTGAAGTCATTTTTCCCCAGACTTTGTTAAACTAGAGATGAATTGGGCTTGTTGAGCATTTTCCTTTCACTTTCTTCCTATCTGGGGTATGGCTACTGGCAGTCCTGGGTTATTGCTGTAGGGCACTTAGTAGTTTCTATGGAACTTCTTACCTGAAGAAGTCTACTGCTACCTAACCGCACCGCGGAGCAGGACTGAGCGCAGCACCCAGGCTGAGGACTGAGCACAGCACCCAGTGCAGGACTGAGCACAGCACCCAAGATTCTGATCCAATCCAGGCCTAGGACTAAGCGCAGCACCTGAGATCCTGATCTCATCCAGGCCCAGGACTAAGCGCAGCACCCAGGCCCAGGACTAAGCCCAGAACCCAGGCTCCTGATCTAATCCAGGCCCAGGACTAAGCGCAGCACCTAGGATCCTGATCTAACCCAGGCCCAGGACTGAGTGCAGCACCCGATGGAATCCAGGCCCAGACAAAGCACAGCACCGAGGACCCTGAGCTAATAATTCAGGCCCAAGGACTGAGTGCAGGACCCGAGATCCTGATGTAATCCATGCTGGGGACTAAGCACAGCACCCAGGATCCTGATATAATAATTTGGGCCCAAGGACTAAGCGCAGCACCCAGGACCAGGACTGAGCGCAGCACCTGGGACGAGGACTAAGTGCAGCACCCGGGATCCTGATCAAATCCAGGATTAGATTAGAGCGCAGCACCCAGGACCAGAACTGAGCGCAGCACACAGCATGGGACTAAGTCCAACACCTGGGAGCCTGATAAATCCAGACTGAGGACTAAGTGTAGCACCCAGGCCCAGGACTAAGCCCAGCACCTGTGATCCTGATGGAATCCAGGCCCAGTACAAAGCACAACACCCAGGATCCTGGAGCTAATAATTCAAACCCAAGGACTGAGTGCAGCACCTGGGATCCTGATCTAATCCAGGCTGAGGACTAAGCGCAGCACCCAGGATCCTGATCTAATAATTCGGGCTCAAGGACTAAGCGCAGCACCCAGGCCCAGGAATTAGCGCAGCACCCGGGATCCTGATCTAATCCAGACTGAGGACTGAGCGCGGCACCTGAAGCAGAACTGAGGGCAGCACCTGGGATGAGGACTAAGCACAGCACCTGGGATCCTGATCTCATCCAGGCTGAGGACTGAGCGCAGCACCTGGGCTGAGGACTAAGCACAGCACCCGGGAGCAGGACTGAACGCAGCATCGAGGACAAGGACTGCGTGCAGCACCAAGGCCGAGGACTGAGCCCAGCACCCAGGCCCAGGACTACGCACAGCACATGGGATCCTGATCTCATCCAGGCCCAGGACTAAGCACAGCACCCAGGCCCAGGACTAAGCCCAGAACCCAGGCTCCTGATCAAATCCAGGCCCAGGACTCATTGCACCAGCCAGGATCCTGATCCAATCGAGGCCCAGGACTAAGCGCAGCACCCAGGATCCTGATCTAACCCAGGCCCAGGACTGAGTGCAGCACCCGGGATCCTGATCTAATAATCCACACCCAAGGACTAAGTGCAGCACCCAGCACAGGACTGAGCACAGCACCCAGGATCCTGATCTAATCCAGGCTCAGGACTGAGCACAGCACCCAGGTTCTTGATCTCATCCAGGCTGAGGACTGAGCACAGCACCCGGGATCCTGATCCAAAGCAGACTGAGGACTGAGTGCAGCACCTGGGACCAGGACTGAGCGCAGCATCGCGGAGCAGTACTCAGCACAACACCTGGGATCCTGATCGAATCCAGGGGAAGGACTGAGAACAGCCCCCGGGAGCAGGACTGAGCACAGGACCAGGGACGAGGACTGAGTGCAGCACCCAGGCCGAGGACTGAGTCCAGCTCCCGGGACCAGGACTCAGTGCAGCACCAGGGATCCTGATTTCATCCAGACTGAGGACTAAGTGCAGCACCCAGGACCAGGACTGAGCCCAGTACACGGAGCCTGATCTCATCCAGGCCAAGAAATGAGTGCAGCACCCGGTCCAAGGAATAAGTGCAGCCCTCAGCGTGGGACTAAGCCCAGCACCCAGGAGACTGATCTAATCCAGACTGAGGACTAAGCGCAGCACCCAGGATCCTGATCTCATCTAGGCCGTGGACTGAGCACAGCAACTGGGTTGAGGACCAAGCACAGCACCTGGGAGCAGGCCTGAGCGCAGCATCGAGGACGAGGACTGCGCGCAGCACCAAGTCTGAGTACTGAGCCCAGCACCCAGGCTCAGGACTAAGCACAGCACCTGGAATCCTGATCTCATCCAGGCCCTGGACTAAGCACAGCACCCAGGCCCAGGACTAAGCCCAGAGCCCAGGCTCCTGATCGAATCCAGGTCCAAGACTAAGCCCAGCACCCAGGCCCAGGTCTAAGCATAGCACCTGGGATCCTGATCTCATCCAGGCTCCTGATCGAATCTAGTCCATGGACTAAGCTCAACACCCGGGCTCCTGATCTAATCCAGACTGAGAACTGAGTGCAGCACCCAGGATCCTGATCTCATCCAGGCTGAGGACTGAGCACAGCACCCAAGCCCAGGTCTAAGCACAGCACCCGTGATCCTGATCTAATCCAAGCTGCAGCACTAAGTGCAGCACCCAGGATCCTGAGCTAATCCAGGTTGAGGACTCAGCTCAGCACCCAGAAGCAGGACTGAGTGCAGCACCTGGGAGCAGGAATGAGCACAGCACCCGGGATCGTGATCGAATCCAGGCCCAGGACTCAGTGCAGCACCCAGGCCCAGGACTAAGCGCAGCACTGGGGAGCCTGATCGAATCCAGGCCCTGGACTAAGCACATCACCCAGGCCGCAGGACTAAGACCAGCACACAGGATCCTGATCTCATCCAGGCTCAGCACTTAGTGGAGCACCCAGGCTCCTGATTGAATCCAGGCCATGAGTAAGTGCAGCACCGAGACCCAGGACTAAGTTGAGCACCCAGGCCGACATCCAGACCCAATGGCCAGGCCCCTGATCTCATCCAGGCTCCCGATCTCATCCAGGCCCAGGACTAAGCACAGCACCCTGGATGAGGACTAAGCGCAGCACCAAGTCCCACATCCAGATCCAAACGCCCAGGCTCCTGATCTAATCCAGGCCCAGGACTAAGCAAAGCACCCGGGCCCAGATCCAGGCATGACCACCTGACCCCTGACCCCCGACCCCTGACCCCCCAGAGTGAACCCACCTGCGCTCGAGCACCACTGCAGCGCCACGCCTGTGAACACACTGTGTGTCTGGCTGCTCAGCCTGCAGACACGAGATTCCCCCGTGTGACCCCTGACCCTGGCCGGGGTCACGACTCCTGACCACACCTTCCCTGGGTCAGGGAGGGGTCACAGGCCCCTGAATCCCCCCCTTCCCGTCCCCAAATGCCTATGTGGAGGATGGGGGGATTGATGGGGTGGGCGACAGGGTGGGGGGGGTCACGGGGTCATGGGAGTCACGGGGTCAAGGTTCACAGGGGCCTCGCCTGGAGAGCATGTGGCGAGCGTTGTCCTTCTCCGCCATCTTCCCTGGGACCAGGTTGTCTAACGCCTGTGTGGGGGGAGACGGACCTGGGGGTAGCAAGCACCAGTACCCCCACAGGTGGATGGAGCTGGAGAGTACCAAGCACCAGTACCACATGGTGGATGGATGGAGCTGGGGGTACCAAGCACCAGTTCCCTATGGTGGATCAAGCTGGGGGAACCAAGCACCAGTACCTTATGGTGGATGGAGCTGGAGGGAACCAAGCACCAGTACCCCAAGGGTGGATGGAGCTGGGGCATACCCAGCACCAGTACGCCACGGGTGGATGGGTAGAGCTAGGGGGTACCAAGCACCAGTACCCTACGGTGGATGGGCAGAGCTGGAGGAACCAAACACCAGTACCCCATGGGTGGATGGAGCTGGGGGAACCAAGCACCAGTACCCTATGGTGGATGGAGCTGGGGGTCCAAGCACCAGTACTCCATGGGTGGACGGGCAGAACTGGGGGTACTAAGCACCAGTACCCATGGGTGGATAGGCAGAGGTGGGGGTACTAAGCACCAGTACCCATGGGTGGATGGGCAGAGCTGGGGTTACTAAGCCCTCAGACGGACGGACAGACAGTGGTGGGGGGTGGTCGTCTCTCCCGCACCACAAAGGTGTCGGCGCCAATGACCAGGTCCGGAGCCTGGAGATCCTGTGGGAAGTGAGGGAGGGGGTCATGGGAGGGGTCACGGTAGGGGTCATGGGAGCTGACATGGGAGGGGTCATGTTTGGAGTCATGGTAAGGGTCATGGGAAGGGTCAGGGGAGAGAGGGGATGGGGAGGGTGGGGTGGGGGGATGGATGGATGCGTAACTTGCCCCCTCCCCCAGGGCGCCCGGAAGTGGCCCTGTTCTGGGAAACTGCGTGCCTCGGTTTACCCAATCGACCACCCGTGACTCAGTTTCCCCCCCATGACTCAGTTTCCCACCCGGCCACGCCCCCCGCCCCCGTGTGCCTCAATTTACCACGCTGCCCAGGATCTCCTGGCACCGCGGGGAGCCGCTTGACAGCACTATGCGCCGCCCGCACAGCAGCCAATCCAGCACTGGCAGCAGGGCCATCCTTGCCGACCAGAAGTCCTGCATCACAGAGTTTAAACCCTGCAGGGAACAATGAGTGACACCCACGACCAGGCCTCCAATGCACACTTCTGGTACCCGGCCAGAAGTCCCACCCCCGCCAGAAGTCCCGGCCCGTGGCCGGCGGTGGGGAGGGGGGCCCCACGGGAGGGACCGGGAAGCGATGCGTGGCCCTTTCAACCCACTTCCGGTGCCAAACCGGAAGTCCCGCCTACCATTGAACATGGAAGGAAGTCCCGCCTCATGGAAGGCGAGGCCCTGGGAGAGCTCAGCAAGTGCTATGTCACTGTTCATGGGCACTTCTGGTACCCGACAGGAAGTCCTGCCTCCAGGCGAATGGGGCAGGAAGTCCCGCTTCACTGCGGCTAGGCCTGGAGAACACGCAGCGGCCGTGGCATCCCCTCTCGGGGCCTATCAGGCCTCCCGGGCATCGTTTCTGGTGCCAGGCAGGAAGTCCGGCCCTCCACTTCTGTTTCAGGGTCCTCCACTTCTGTTTCAGGGTCCTCCACTTCTGTGCCAGGGTCCTCCATTTCCGGGCCCTCCACGTCTGGTTTCTCCAATATCATCACCAATATCATACTAAACACAGCAATGCTTGACATAGTAGCTGCTCCTCCCAGGAGGACTAGGCATTTCCTCTGGTAGTTGCTTAAGAAAGTTGATGGCAAAGAGCAGCATCTTAGACACTTACCAAGGTGAGGTGAAGGACATAACAAAGAGCTTCGCTTCTTCTTTTCTCTTCCATATGTTTAGTTCTCTCCAGATGTTATCTTATAAAGTCTGGAGACTGCATTCTTCTTTCTATGAAAATTTTCTGCCCAAGATATATTTTGGGAGATGTGTTTTATCTAGAGATGTTTGACTTTTGTCTTGGTTGAAGGTCATGGCACCTTGGTATCATTGCTGTATAGACAGTTGTTTGAGTTTTTCTGGCACTCAGAGCATGTGGATGTGAGTCCCCCAAGTGGCCATTTCAGTCTGAATGCAGGTAGGTTGCTTTCAATTGCTTTGGAATTTCCACAGGTGATGCCTTGGTGCCCCCAGAGAGACAGCCCCCAGGCTGACATCTCAGGACTCATTTTGGTCAAGAACAATGTTGGCTCTGAGCAGGCCGGGCCCCTATCTGGAGACTTGTAGAGAAGTTTGAGTGCTCCATTGGCAAAGGTCACCTGGTGGGCTCCATTGCTTGATGTGAGAAGGTCGGGAGCAGTGTTATTCTTGGGGTTAGAAAGCTGATTTTTATAGCATTCAAGTCTTCTGTACATGGACTAGTTGTTGAAGAATATTTTTCATGTTTAAAATGAACAAAGCCACAGGAGATAAACTCTTCAGGCTATGTATTGATAAACATGTATTCTCTGGGTGTGGGGAGGTTCCCTTCTCCAGGGTTACCTTTAATCTTCCATGATGCAGAGATGTTGATCCACTCTAAACATACAGCCTCCAATCACTTCTGAGGTTCTTAGCTTAGCAGCCATCACAGGGGTTGAACTGCATCCTGAGGGGTAATCCAGAGTGCTGTGTCAAGAGTCAATACAGAAAAGCAGTCGGGTCCTTTCAGCGTGGAAATTTTCCTTGGGAGAGGTCACATTATTAGGTCTATATAGATATGTTCCAAAACACTAACGTGTCTACTGGTTCTCTCAATTTTTCTACACAGTTCTGCCACCAATCCTCATTGTGAGTTACACTGACGCCACGTAAAGTGGTACAGGTGCTGTCAGCACCATCTGCTGGGTCAGTATAACATTTTCAGGTGCTTCGTAGACCTTCAACTTTGAAATTGACCATCCAGTAATGCAGATATGTTCTGCATGAGTTTACTTCTGCTCACTCCTCTCTTTCTACTGCTAGTTCCTCTGGAAGTTGATTCTACATAAAGAATCTGATCATATAGGCATTGTACGCATTATTTGCTGAGTGGATATACAGCATTGATATCTATTGCAGGAAGGTCAAGAGATTTCTGAGCATCATCTCCACAAAGCAGGAAAAACAGCAACCAAGGGATGAGATGAATTCCTCACAGAAGGTCAGCATTTCTATTCAGATGGGGGGGACCCATCTGCTATGGAAGAATGGTTTGGAGGCTGTTGTGACATGACTTGGAATTCTTCCTTCACCTGCAGTTTCAGATTTAGGCTTTTGTTCCTCCCATCCTGTGAACTGATTACGTGTAATATGCTTGGTAGGGCATGTGTGCAGACTTGTGAGTCAGTGTCCCTCAGATACCTGAGAAGGGCTAGCTTGAGCTGGGGGATCTAGAGGGAAGTATGAGTGTCTGTCTACTGAGGACTCACAGTGAATAGTACCAACAAAAATGTTCATTACCTTTCACAGAAGTGTTTCAGAGTGTGGGCAGGGAGGTTTAAAGTTACATGTGTTTTCTGTCATCACTGGTGCATAGCCCATGACACCTAGGAAAAGTTGGAGTTAACAGAAGGGCCTAGGAAGATAGAAAGACTCTGTTTACAGCTACATTTGATTCTTGGCTCTTGTGTGTGTGTGCTGATGATCCACACTTGCTTCTAAGACATACCTTATGAGAGAGATTATATCAGCTGGAAACCTTTATTTCTTATCAAGATCTGGGTCCATGTTCTTTCCTTCTGCACTCTTGTGTGGGTCTGAGCTTCACGGGAACTACTTTGGGTGATGGCATAGGTTTTTGTGGGCTTTCCCCAGCTTGCTGCCTCTACTGATATATGCACCTGGGTGGCTGAATTTACCAGCCCCTGCTGTGCAATCTAGCAGGCATGCTGTCCCTGTTGGGAGCCAGATGTGCTTTGCTCAATCTCAAGTCCCATGTTGATGACATTTCTGGTCTCCCATATGATTAGGAACATTATTATATACCAGTGCATAAAGTCTTTGTGCAATGAACACTTTGCCATGTTAGGTTGTTTTTATAGATAGATTCTAGACGACTTGAAGCCTATAGTGTATCAATGCAAGTAGGCTCTGCATTGTATACACATTAATGTTAGGTGAGTTTGATTACTGTTGGGGTCTATTTTGTGAATCACAGAGGGGAAGTGATAAGGGTAATATCCTATGAGCCTCTGAATATGGCTCTTTGTTTCCCAGGCATTTCCCTATACATGGTATCCCTGTCAGGTTGTGATGTGGCTAGTCATGAAACTGCAAGAGAGATGGCTGAGACGGCCTCATAACTCTAAGTACATTCCATTAGAAGCAGATGCACTATCCACTTCAGCAGGGATTTCCCTGTTGGGTATCTCTGTGATATTCTTTCCCTCTCATTACTGGGAGGTAGATTTTTAAAAAATATACTCTGGTTACTCATCTATACTTAAATAGGTCTCTACTTCTCATGGTCACCACGGGAATTGAATAGAGAGGTCAAAACATTGAGGTTCATTAATTCCCTGCATTCAGGGATGAGGTATTCTTTGACTTTCATGCATTCTATCACAAGAAGGCCAGAGAATATTTATACTTTCTGCCTCATTTTATCTCACTTGTCTTGAGTATATCTAATATAAATACTGTAATTCCTTCAACTCTTTACTGCTTAATAACAAGTTAAGAACTTCAATGGAGTACTATGCAGCCATTAAGAAGAACGTAGCTATAAGATAATGCTAAGTGAAATGAACTCCATGTTATGGAAACGAGTGATATATCACTGTTGCAATTACTTTCAACATGTCATGTGAAACTATTTCTTCTATTGTTGATGATCCTCTTGTATCCCCTTCCCGTGGTTGTACCTGCACTATCACTGTATCTTATTTGAGTACATTGGAACCTGTATACACTGGTATTAGAACTAGGAAACTGAAAGGGAACACCAAAATTGAGAGACACAGGATAAACAGACAAAGGACTAAAGAAGCAATACTTGCAAAACTGTTTGGTGTAAACCACCTGAACAACTCATGGGGGAGAATGAAAGGAGGAGGGGGGAATGAGGAAGGAGGTAACAAACAGTACAAGAAATGTATCCAATGCCTAAAGTATGAAATTGCAACCTATCTGTGCATCACTTTGACTATTGGAAAAAAAAATATATATATATACATAAATAAAAAAATAAATAAAAGCATATCTGATGAGAAAAAAATAAAGAATCCAATCTGAGAGTTTTCAAAGCAATGTCAGGAGAACCACAAAATTAAGCTACCATGACTGAGCAGTGTGGCCTTGACCTTATTTCTTGTGGGTTGAAAATTGTTTTCTAGTGTTTATTTCAGCTTATTTAGAAATATGGTGTATTCAGAAAACTTATTTTATAGTATTCGCTGACATTTTTGGATTACTGTGTATGACAGTTGCAATTACTATGCTAGATTTCCTTGTCTTCATTTAATGTTTCTTTCTTCCCCCAATGTTTTGCCTCCACTGTTTTTTTAAGTACTTTATATGTTTCTGCATTCTTTCCTCTCAGCATATTTATTATATTAAATGATTGCCCTACACTTTGTAATAATACAAGCCTATTATATAAAGTAATACATTAATATGCTACTAGTAAAAGTAATATGTAAAGTATATGTAAAAATAATGTGTTACACTTGGAAATAATACAGTCAATAGTATAGTCTATAAGCAACCTAGAAACAATGTAAGTTGCATTTCAAATAACAATATGTTATTTCATATGTACTCCAATTACCTTCAAAGGCAATTTTCCCTCTCTTCTTGTCTTAGTCTTTTTTTTGTACCTAAAATAGAATATTGAATGTTTTATAACAATCAAAGTGTATTTTTGTGGACTATTCTGTACATCAGAAGTCAAGAATCTATTGATTGGATCTAGTGAGGGCCTTGTACTACATTATAACATGGAAGAAAAGCAAAACTACAGCAGGTACACATGGAAGAGACAAGTCCATGAGAGACATCATGACTTAAGACAGTCTTGCCTCACCATCACAAATCTATTCTGCAAGAAGAAGAAACTAGGCAGTCAAGCACCTGCCTAGTTAGTATAAGGCCTTGAGTTCAAACCCCAGAACCGCCAAGATTTAGGATAAATGAGTTGGGTTAAGGGCTATGGCTCAAGTGGTGCAGTGCCTGCCTGGGAAACACAAGATGCTGAGTTCACGCCCTACTACCACTCACCACCATGGGGCTTAACTGAGTTTGGCAATAAAGACATTTAATCCTTCTTAAAAAGAAAGCGAGAACGTAGGTATGTCATTCGCGGAAAAATTGATGGAACTCGAGATGCTTCTGTTAAGGGAAGTAAGCCAGTCACGGAGCATCTAGACATTCACTGCTTAGAAGAATCATGTGCCAGAAGCGACGGGGAAAACTTGTTTTGGGATGATTCCAGGCATCATGGATGAGACCTTGGAGTTTCAACTCTCTATTTCTTGGCATACATCTGTGATTTCCAACTAGCTAGGGGAGGACTGAAAGTGCAGGGCTATATAGGATCTGGGACCTTGGGGATGGTTGTAGAAATACTTTCTTGGAACTTTAACCCTGCTCATAGTGTGAAGTGGGTAATATTCTCATTATGTACAATTCATGTCAACTATGACTGCAGGTACCTTTACCATGACAGCATTACAATAGCCACCACTAAACTGTGAAAGGAATTTAATTTTCCTAGATAGCATTCATCCTGTTCTTAGAATTCATCAATAGAAATGGACACATGATGACTGCTCCTTCCCTATTCTATAGGATCACATTATTGATGTGATCATATGATGTCTCTATGCTCAAGAAAGAATGGGGAAGGAGACTCATTCCCATGGATGCAGAGCGTTGCCACGTGCAAATAGAAGAGCGGCTTTTGTTGAGCCTTCCCAACAAAATCAGGTAAGTGTGATGTCTGAGTGGCAGTTTGGATGCCATCCTTGCTTGTCTATAATTTATTTGCCCTGTGATGTCGGAGGTGACTTGGGTGGTTAAGGACAGTGGAATTCTACAGAGAAAAGCCTGTATTTCCAATAATCATTTTTATGTGGAAGTGAGTTATTTCCACAAATACGATTTTTCTTGTGTATACCAATCATTTTAGTCCATAACTACAGTTTCTACTCCGGTGTTGATAGATAGAGTTGATAATATTTGACCTCTATCTTTTTCCTTTATTCTTCATGGGACTGGTGAATTTGTCGCCTGGAAATATTCCCAATGAGAAGTACGAGTAGGGTTCATAGGTCCAAACAGGGAGAATGAAACCACTTGAAAACAGAACAGTCCCTTAAAACTTTCAAGTCTTCTGTCCTGGAGAAGGAACTGGGAAACATTGAAGATGAACTAGTGATGGCCTCTCAGAGCCGTGGCTTGAAGCTTAGAATACTTAGGTTTAAGAAGGAACTGGAAAAGAAGTATTAGGGAGGAACAAATCACGGATGCTGCTTTGTGGAAGCGCAATGTCTGAACTCGAGAGGGGCTTTGTCCTCTTCTTCTTTGTGTTTGTGTTTCTCCTAAAGGATATCGCTTGTTCAAAACTAAAAGCCCACCTTTTAGTCCAAGTGTGTCTGTAGCACTGTTGGGGCCATCCTTTATGAAGAGTGAGTGGGTGAGTCCACACCAGCACCATATTCCTGGATATATTCTGAAGGACACAGGGTTAGTGAGCTTGAGGCTCACTGACCCTCAGGGCTGTGTTCTGGCACAAGCCAAGAGGGTAGGGACAGATCTTCCTCAGGACATGGGCTTCAAATGCAGTTTTTCCTTCACAACTGTGCTTATGGTTACAGCCTATGGTGCTGGACCCTGCCTGACGTCTGCTGAGCCACGGTAAATTTCGCTGGCTCATGCTCCCTTGTGTCTTGTGCATCTCCAAGACTTGTTGTGATTTTACCTGGTGGTAATCACTTTGCAGATGCTTCTTTAAACTGTGTGTAGTTGGTAGTCGTCAATGTAACAAAGATGAGGAATACAATTCCCTGGGAACTGGGAATGGCTGACGTACTTCTGCAATTGAGCCAGAGATTTCTCTCAGCTCCATGGTTCCACCTAGACCAGATCTCCATGATAAATTAGGAATCTTTAACAAATTTGTATTTTAGTTGGAAAAATTGAATATATTTCTATTTCTCCTGGGGTTGGAGATTTTTATATATACAAAATGGAAGCAATCAGACATTGCCTGAAGTACTTGAATGGGGAGGGTTCTATTTGCAGATCCCATGTCATGAGCAACTGACATATATCTTGTACACTGTCTTAACTGTAAGGTTAGAGTTGTTTCAAATGACAAAACATGCAACACTGATATTTGAGTGGAAAGCACATAAATTGTGTAAAACGTGTAGGTTTTGCTACATGTATGACTGAAGCTCTTTTCTGTGTAACATGGCAATTTTCTTCTGATGAGTCAGGCCAATGGAAGGGTAGCTGAAGACAACCCTTTGAAAAGGAAACCAAGGTGTCTAGTTTGGATTCTATACATTCGAGTCAGTGACCTGTGCATGTGAAACAATGCCAGCAAACCCAGAAGTAAAAGAGTAGTGAGTGGGGACAAAGGTGGGTATGGTCTTGCATGGTAAACTCTCAGTCATTTGTGACTTGTATCTCTGGTAACTCTGAAAGGAAACCCATAGTGTGGTGGTGTGAATTTCCATGTCAGGAAACAGGACCTTGGATCAATGTCACCCCGGTTCTTTTCTGTTCTTTATCACCTGAGATGTGCCTTGTGCTTGGAGCCGAGTTGCTTTAGGATATTTTCCAGAAAGATCTAAGATATTAACTTGGATGGCGGTCAGAGAGAATTGTCCTTGTGTTGGGACAACTGGCATGATGCCTTCCATAGCTGTGCTGAAAAAAAGGGAGTTTGGGAGATGTTAGCAAGCACCCATCCATGCCCACACTCTACAGAAAGATTCCAGTGCTCCTGGGATGAGCTTTGGTCAGGAAGAGCAAGGGATCTTTTCCCCTAGAGTAGGGATAACTAGATGCCAAAACTGAAGACTGATGTGTGGCTCTTGGTATGATCTCGCCCTTCTTCAGCCTAGAGAGTGCTGATGAAGCCTCCCACAGGACCAGACTTCTCTAACATTCCGTACTGAATCAAGAATAGCTGAATAGCACTGTGCTCACTGTAGAATCTCACCCTTGTTCAAGGTAGTCTTAGATGCACTGGATAATATAAAAGGAGGGACTCCAAAGCTGCTCTCCAGCTTGTCCTATGAGGTGGCAGGGTTTGTTTCCCTCAATTAGTTTTCCACCATGATGTCTGTTAGCAAAGCAAGGGGCTCCTCTCTCAATTTCTCTGTCCTCTGGGCTGTTGAACATGTCAGAAGCAGTCACAGTTGACTTTATAAGTAAGGAGCAGGGGGTTGTCCATTAGGATGGATTTAAGTCTGTTCTCCCAGAATCTCAGAAAATCCACTGGTGGCCATAGCATCTTGGAGGTAGACAGATAAGGTGAGGAATGCAGAATTCATAGATGTGGAATCTTTTTCCCCCAGAAGCTTTGCAGTTCCAACACTAAGAGGACAGGATAGGTTATGTCCATATGGATGGGTGCCTTCCCATGTGAGGGAAGACCTGTGGATCTCCAGTGCAATCAGCATGCTCCTGAAGGCTAATGTGTAAACTGGACTGTTCTTCTACTGAATGGAAGCGGCTTCTAGTCTCGCTGTCCTCTAGAAATCCCTTTACATGTGCCCTCATAGATGTGTTTTGCAGGGGATGTGGCTCAGATAATGGTCACCATACCAGTATAGCAAATCCTTGGTCTTCCTGTCAGAAGCGACTTTGTCGAGGTTACAGGGAGAAATTCCCACCTCCTTAGAAGCTGAAATGACTTCTAAGTCAGGAAGGGAAAGGCACAGGTCTGTGTGAAGGAAGTCTTTAGATGTGAGCATAGCCACTCAATTGTGGAGAAATGGGGAATGCCCTCTGTGTTCTTATCAGTCTTGAGGATCATAAAGGAATAGTAAAATTGTTAGAAATTTCACTTGTTCTGTGACCTGCTGTGACTTGATTTTGCCTGGTGACAGAAACCAGTGAGAATGTTGTTTGGGGTTATATGATACTCTATTGGGAAGTTTCCAATATTAAATTTTGTATCTACAGTGAAGATACTCAGTATGGAATCTTGGAGAAAGGAAGACATGGATATTTTCTGAGAATTGTGCCTATTCATTTGAAACTTACTGAACAGTTTAATGTTTTCAACCTCTGTATTCTGGAATGCTAAGATTCTAGAATTTTATGAAGATGTATAGGATATTTGCTTTGATTTTTTAAATTTTTAGATGGAGGTTTTGAGTGCCAGAAGAGATATGGGGACCGTTTGATAAAATAGAAAGGAAATGAGGCTCACTCAGTCTTCCATAGCCACACTAATTGAAAGAATGGAAAAGAATCACATCTTACAGTGGGGAAGAGCAGAAGTGTAAGATTGTTGTCATGTGGTAGACCGTAGGCAGCCTTGTTCTGCCCTTTCTAGCCAGGCTTGCCTTTCCGCGAGTGGTTCACCTTTATCAGCCTCTACCTTCTTGAACTGTTTTTTTTTTTTTTTTTATCTTTAGAGATGACAACTCTCTAGATTTCTTAGTGCCCATCCTCTTCTCTTTCTCTGTCCAACTTCCTTGTCTTAGTTTCCCTTCTGAATATATTTGTACCCCTTCCTGGCAGTAAAAGACCCTCTGTACTTTGTATCAGTGGACAAGCAGTCTTGTTTCCTGCTTTTCTCCCTAACTTCACGTGTCACCTATGATTCCCTGTTCTTTGGATGAGGATTGGGCATTTTATTGGGTCACTCTTTGTCTACAGCCTTCAGATACTTTCCTAGGAGGTTTCACAGGGCTATTGAACTGGTTGGTGACTGAGAGAAGGGAAGAGAAAAGGGACTGAAGCAGGTGTTAGTGAGCTGACCCATTAGAGACGACTCAGTCCTGAGCTTGCTGGGTCCACTTGAGGGGCCATGAGCAGTGCATCTCAGAATGTCCCTCTGGGTGAAGAGTTTGGCTGCTTACCCCCAACATGGTCAGTTGCACTACTCTTAGCTTTCCCCCATAGTATTTCCTGGAAGTGTTGAGATGGGACTCTGGAAAGGAAACAATTGGGAAGTGAGAATGGAGTGAGGGTGATATTCCTAATAGCTCAGCTGCTGTCAAACCCACCTGACTGCTTCTGAGAGGGCGAGGACCTGGCC
The DNA here is from genome assembly GCF_023159225.1 of Perognathus longimembris pacificus. NCBI lineage: Eukaryota > Metazoa > Chordata > Mammalia > Rodentia > Heteromyidae > Perognathus > Perognathus longimembris. The sequence goes on along the minus strand of NW_025961304.1, from coordinate 102,312 downwards.
TGATACGACCTAGAGCAAAGGAGCTTCCAGTTTCTTTCTTATGATGGAAAGCTGCCTTCTTGGAAGAAATGTGACACTAATGTGCCCCCTATTATCTGTACCCAGATATATCTTTTTTCCTGTTCAGATATCATTGAAAGAGCAAGTCAGAGATTATTTTGTGCTTCTTATTTTGTGTGAACTTGGTTACTTGACCTTTTCCATTTGGGAGGTGTGAGGAGGGCTTGTGTGGCCCGTGACTACAGAGAGTTCCAAGTTTCCCTCAAAGCCTGTGCCCAACAGAGACCTGGGGATGGGTTGATGTGTGAAATTGAATTGGCTGATAATGGGGCCTGGGAGCAGATATGAGCTTTCTGTATTGCTGTGTGGAAATTCATCCCTTGAACTGCAGAGGGTGCCTGTACTTGGATTCTTTTCTGTTTGAATTTGTCTGTTTCCCATAAAATTCTGCTTGTTTCTAATCTATGAGTGACCTCCTTAACACCTAAGCCTACTTTAAATGCAACTTCTCCAAAAGCCTTTTTCTCTCCAGACAACATATCTGCAGGGTCTTCCTTGAATGAGTAAAGTGTGTGGATGTCTTTTGGGCACCTGTCTCCCCTCTGAAGGACATGCCTCATGGTCCCTGCATTGCACAAACTTGAGTGATCATCTGACGTGGGCGATCATAGGCAGGCTCTGTCTGGATGTTCAGGATCTTTTCCTTCGCAGCTCATTGCTCCCATTAGCCTGAGGTGAGGGACCCTACCTAGCAGCTCTGCTGGTCGACAGTGGATTTCCCTGGCCTAGCCCCTTGTGATGAGGTGCATTGTCCAAGTTTGTGATCCACCTTGGTAAGCGATGGTATCTCCATAGGAATGGGTCAACTGCTGAATCTCCTAGAGATGTAGGTGATCAGAACAGTTTCCTGAAAACTGGAAATCACAATTTGTTGACCAGCCTAGGGAACACAGAGAAGAGAGTTGTAACTGATGGCAAGAAACCTGTGAGCATAGTCTTGGTCACCCTTAGGCCACAGGTGGCTTGCTGTCACCAGAAACCCTGTATGAAGCTCCACTGAATGCAGGCCAGAAGGTCCTTGTTAAGAAGCAAGACTCCTGGAGTTGGCACCAGTGCCACTGTATGTTCTATCCTTTACCAGCTAGATAGCCTTTGTAGCTGAAGCTGAGCTGGTCCACGTCATTTTCCAGAAAGCTGTATGATAGAGGTTAGAGTGAGGTGTCCCACTGGGATGGTGCAGCAGGCATAATGCTGTCCCCACAGCCATGATGCCAACCAGGGAGAATACAAGGTGCGAAGTCTTTCTCAAACTATGCAGAAGGATCAGTGTACTTGGGGTTTTCCTTTTACAAGTGGGGTATCTCCCGCTATAGTAGGGGTGATCAGACTGAAGGCAGGTGTCCTGCCCAGTTTTCCTCTGAGTTTTGATGGAGCATTGTAATTAGAACGGGAAGAGACTGGAGCACTGGTATGCCCCATTAACTGCACTATTGGTCCACTGGCTGAGGCTTTCAAGTTTCATGACAGAACAAGTTGGGCGGGATTCCAAAGGCATTCTTATAACAGGTGTCTGTCTCTGATTTATTTTTGTCTGCCCATATCCTGCAAACCCGTGATACACCTCCACTCAGTGATATATCTGACATCAGCAAAAGGCTTTTCTCTGACTTTCTCTGTTCTATGGAGTGTTGAGCATAGGATACAGACCCCACTGAGTTTTCCTTATAAGATGGGGGGACATTTATTATCATACCCTTAGTATCTCAGAAATGTCAGGATTCGTTACAGCAAATTCAATTCATCCAGCTTGAGGTGGAAGGCAGAAAGCATGGTGTAAGAAACTGCTTTCTCCTCCCAGGTCTGTTCCCTGACCACTGGCAGTACTGTGAAGGATGTTGAGAAACAGAGCTCTTTGTATTCTTAGCAGCAACTTCCCCCTAACATTATCCAGTGGCATGGGCCCCTACCTGGCATCTCTGCTGTGGTCTCTAGTCCAGAGACCAGGATTGTGAAATCACCATCTGGCATGTTTCTGCAAGGCCACAGTGTCGCCAGAGTGCTCCTGTGTAGCATGAAAGCACCTGCTAGTCTTGCGAGCCTTCTGGGACCCTTTTAGATGCATCCGTGGAGATGTTTGCCTGTAGGTAGTGTGTGATTTGCCATCAAATAGTAGCTGGCACATCAGCGCCCATGGAACATACTCCAAAATAGATCATGTCATAGTCCACATAAACAAACTATCTGATCACAGTGTAATCAAGGTAGCTCTCAATAACAAAGGATACCACAAAAACTACACAAATACTTGGAGGCTAAACCCCTCACTGTTGTCTAACACTTGGGTTACAGAGCAAATTAAGGACAAAATTAACGAATTCATAAGCCAAAATGACTATGAAAATACATCACAAAGAAACCTATGTGATACAGCAATGGCTGTGCCGAGGGGCAAGATCATTGCCCTCAGCAAACACATTAAAAGAATGGAATCACAACAGATCAAGAACTTCATCATGCAGCTAAAATGACTGGAGAAACAAGAAAAAATTGAATCTAAAATGACTAGGAGGAGAGAGATCATAAAGATTAAAGAAGAAATCATCTGATTGAGAATAGAAAGACCATTCAACAAATAAAAAAACTAAAAGCTGGTTCTTGAGAAAATAAATAGAAGTGACAGATCCATTGAAAGACCTAGCCAAAAAAGGGAGAGAGAGAGTGACTCATATCTGTAAGGTCAGGGACTCCACTGGAAAAATTACCACAAATATATAGGTTATTCAAACAATCATAAGGAACTATTTCTAGAACCTTTACTCACTAAAGAATAATAATTTTACAGAAATGGATCGATTCTTAGAGAATTATAAACTGCCCAAACTGAATCAAGAAGAAATAAATCAACTAGTTAAACCAATAACTTACAGCGAGATACAGGAGGTAATCAAGAGCCTCCCAACAAAGAAAAGCTCAGGCCCAGATGGATTCACCAATAAATTCTATATAACCTTCAGTGAGGAGCTAATACCAATATTCCTTAAACTCTTCCGCAAAATAGAAACAGGGAGAAATCCCAAACTCATTCTATGAAGGCAATATTATACTCATCCACAAACTAGGAAAAGACCAATATCACTAATGAACACATCTTCGAAGCTCCTCAACAAAGTGTTAGCTAACAGGATACAGAAACTGATCAAGAAAACTGTACATCATGACCAAGTAGGCTTCATCCCACAGACGCAAGAATGGTTCAACATCTGCAAATCAATAAATGTAATTCACCATGTCAACAGAGCTAAGACGAAGAACCACATCATCATCTCAGCCGATGCCCAAATAGCCTTTGACAAAATACAACACCCATACATGTTAAAAGCCCTGGAGAGGCCAGAAATAAAGGGAACATTCTTTAAAATAAGAAAAGCCATATGTAACAGACCAACTGCTAATACCATATTAAATAGGGAGAAACTAAAACCATTTCCCCTAAACTCAGGAACAAGACAAGGATTCCCACTATCCCTGCTTCTATTCAACATAGTGCTGGAATCCCTAGCCATAGCACTAAGGCAAGAGGAAAACATCAAAGGGTTCCACGTTTGGCAAAGAAAAAAAATCAAACTATCCCTATTCGCAGATGACATGATCTTATATGGGAAGGACCCAAAGAACTCAGTCCCCAAACTCCTAGACCTAATAAACCATTTTGGCAAAGTAGCAGGATACAAAATCAACCCACAAAAATCAGCAGCTTTTCTGTACACCAACAATGTATAAGCAGAAAAGGAAATTATGTAAATAATACCATTTACCATAGCTAAAAAATGAATACATTACCTAGGGATTAACCTAACTAAAGACGTGAATGACCTATTGAATGACAGCTATAAAAATCTAAAAAGGGAAATCAAAGAGCACACAAAGAGATGGAAAGACCTCCTATGCTCATGGGTAGGCAGAATCAATATAGTGAAAATGGCCATATTGCTCCAAATGCTATACAAATTCAATGCAATGCCCATCAAGATCCCAGCTACATTCTTCACTGAAATAGAGAAAACAACTCACAAATCATATGGAACAGCAAAAGACCTAGAATAGCCAAAGCAATTCTAGGGAAAAGAATAACAGACTTCAAGCTCTATTATAGAGCCATCATAACAAAGACAGCCTGGTATTGGTATGAAAATAGACCTGAAGACCAATGGAATAGAATGGAAGACCCAGAAATAAAATTGTATTCTTACAGTCAGCTGATATTCCACAAAGGAGCTAAAGACATACAATGGGAAAAACATACCCTCTTCAACAACTGTTGCTGGGAAAACTGGGAAGCCATATGTAGAAAACTCAAATTAGAACCTAGCTTATCACCATGCACCAAGATCAACTCAAAATGGATTAAGGACCTCAACATCAGACCAGAATCCTTGAAACTACTGAAGGTCAGAGTAGAAATTTGCTAGAACTTAAAGACACAGGAAGAACCTTCCTGAATATAGTCCCAGGGGCACAACAGATAGGGGAGAGTCTCAACAAATGGGACTATGACAAAATAAAAAGTTTTGGCACAGCTAAAGACATAGCCACCAATCTAGAAAGACAGCCAATCATATGGGAAAGGATTTTCACCAGCACAGCAACAGACAGAGGCCTAATATCCGTCATCTACGGAGTACACAATAAACCAACCCCCTCCAAACCCGGTAAACCAATTATTAAATGGTCAAAGGAGCTAAAGAGAGACTGCACAGCAGACCAGAAAAAAATGGCAAAGAAACATATGAGGAAATGTTCAACATCCCTGGCAGTAAAGGAAATGCAAATAAAAACAACCCTGAGATACCACCTCACCCCAGTTAGAATGGCCTATATTCTGAACTCAGCCAACAACAAATGCTGGAGGGCATGCGGGGAAAGAGGACCCCTTCTCCACTGTTGGTGGGAAGGCAAATTAGTACAACCACTTTGAAGAACAGTATGGAGGTTCCTCAAAAAGCTCAGCATAGACATACCCTATGACCCAGCCATATCACTCCTAGGCATCTATCCTGAACAACAGGTCTCAGGATATCAAAAAGACATCTGCACATCCATGTTTATCGCTGTACAATTCACAATAGCCAAAATATGGAAACAACCCAGATGCCCCACTATAGATGGATAGATACAAAAAATGTGGTACCTATACACAATGGAATACTACATAGCAAATAGAAATGATAAGATATTGCTATTCGCAGGGAAATGGTCAGAACTTGAACAAATAATGTTGAGCGAGACAAGCCTAGAACACAGAGAACAAAGGGGCATGGGCTCCTTGATATATAACTGTTAGAGTGTGTGTGTGGGGAGGAGGGGCAAGACAGTGGAGACCAGGTCTGCGAAACAAAAAACTTCTTTTCAAATTATATTTCCATAGGTTTCCATCATCGGCCTTACATTATGTATCTAAAACCAAACAACTACTACACATAGAAAGGTTTAGAATAGACCTATCAGTGGATCAAAAAGGCTCAACAGCTATGTACATATGATCATATAAGACGAGGACAGGCAAAAACAACTCCAAGAGAAGAACCCAGGAGGATTCTATTGTTGACATTACATTTAAAGTTCTAGGTGAATTTCCTTTGGCCTATGCCACGTGGTTACTGTATATGATTTCGGTACACTGGGTATTGTATATATGCCTACCTGATCTAGGGAGGGAAAAGAAAAATGAGGGTGTAATATATCACAAGAAGTGTATTCACTGCCTTATTATGTAACTGTACACCTTTTGCACAACACCTTGTCAACAAAATTTAATTAATAAAAAAACTGGCTGGGGATATAGCCTAGTGGCAAGAGTGCCTGCCTCGGATACACGAGGCCCTAGGTTCGATTCCCCAGCACCACATATACAGAAAACGGCCAGAAGCGGCGCTGTGGCTCAAGTGGCAGAGTGCTAGCCTTGAGCGGGAAGAAGCCAGGGACAGTGCTCAGGCCCTGAGTTCAAGGCCCAGGACTGGCCAAAAATAAATAAATAAATAAAAAACAAAAATAAAAAAACTAACTAAATAAAGTAAAAACAATTTGTAACAAAATGGTTGGGGAAGAAAGGTACATGTAGGAAGAACCAAGTTTATTCTAACTAAGGGACTGTATGTTAAATCTATTCTCTACACAAGTTTCATCTTCATTTGAGATTGAAGTTGTCAGAGGGGAGTGGTTTCTTTACTATTTTGTGATGACTCTGGCTTAGAACACACTGTCATGTAAGTATCCACAGAAAACCCATGTAAGCTGGGAAGCAACACTAGTGTTGGTAGTTTCTTTGTTTTAATCAGTTTAGGAGTTCTTAGACTGTTACCCAGCAGTAGCATCTGCAATGAGATGTGTCCTATCTGAAAGAATCTATGATCCTCATGGGTCATATATGGAAATTATATCAAGTCATCTGAAAATAAAGTCTATGGAATTACTCTGTAGACTTCAGTACTGAAAAGAATGACCACATAAAGCAGTCCATTCAATAAAGGAGGAACAAAGGAAAGGAGCTAATATTTCTCAAGTATCAGACACTATGGTAAGGGATTTGCATATTATATATTGTTTAATCCTCACAGTAATACTACTGAGTGGATATTACTGTCTTTGTGTTTAAGAAGAAGGTGAGAACTTAATTAAAGGCATGCAGTGAGAAAAAAAGAATAATCACTTAGTAGGAAATACTTTCAAATTCAAGCCAAACTAAAATTGCATTTCAAATGTATTATCGTGTATTATAATCACATAATGTATTATGATCATATTTCCCTTCTAAGAACTCCTATCAATAATTATCAAGAATCATGGAAGAATTATAAGCACTAGAATAAGAAACCAAGTATCCAGACTTAATAATTTTACTTAAAATAATTACATGCAAATTTCAAAATAGCATAGAAATTAAATGACATCATACAGATAAACTTTCTAAGCCATGTTTTAAGGCTTTTCCAATTTGAAATACATCCCAGTGAGAAGTTTTGGAAATATCAAACAAATCATCACATTGCCGATTTTACCATTAGGTTTCCAGTTTCCAGCAGCAAGGAACAGACAGATAGGCCTGTCCTACAGAATGCCCATTTTACCGTTTGGCTTCCAGTTCTCAGCAGCAAGAAACAGACAGATAGGCCTGTCCTACAGAATGCCCATTTTAGCGTCCGGTTTCCAGTGTCCAGCAGCAAGGAACAGACAGAGAGGCCTGTCCTAAAGATGGGTATATACACATCTGAGTCCTTCGGGCTCCATCAACTGCCTTTGTGACAGCTTAGTCTTTTCCTACGATGTGTGCACTTGCCCCTGGGGGCCTGCCTCACTATGCATGGACCAGCTAAGCTGCACCTTTGCCAGTTCACCCCTCAACTCCGAAGATAGGCACAAAAGCACATCCTAAGTTTTCCTGTCCTTTCTTCTTCATCTCTGACTGAGAAGCCCGAAGCAGTTCTTTAACAATGATACAAATTAATATAGAAATTTCTGACATTTAGCCTCAAATTAAGAAATAGGGCAGGGGAATAAATTAGAAATTCCCAATGCCTTGTGCTAATCCAGATAACTTGATGACAGTGCAAACAGCCTAACACATTAAGATACCAATATTTTGCAACTGCACATTAAAGATGTTTTTCTTTTCTTTCTTTTTTTTTTTTTTTGGCCAGTCCTGGGCCTTGGACTCAGGGCCTGAGCACTGTCCCTGGCTTCCTTTTTGCTCAAGGCTAGTACTCTGCCACTTGAGTCACAGCGCCACTTCTGGCCGTTTTCTGTATATGTGGTGCTGGGGAATCGAACCCAGGGCCTCATGTATATGAGGCAAGCTCTCTCGCCACTAGGCCATATCCCCAGCCCCTAAAGACGTTTTTCGATTAAACTACATTTCCTCTATAAAGCAAAGCACAAATCCTTTAAAACATTTGGTAGCTCTGAAACCTGATGACCGTTTGGAGTTTGTCCGGAAATTCAACCATTTTTACATCCGAATGACAATTTTAATCTTGAATTTGTTCACACTCTCACACACACACACTCACATACATTCGCTCAAAGATCCTAAAGCGAGCAAAGTAAATATGGGCCCTATATTTTCCAGTAGCATTTTATTTTTGCCAACCTTGCAAATCACCAAGATTTAAGAGAAAACCTGGAGGAATTTGCTGAAATGAATGAGCGTGGGGGAGATTTCTATTCCAAAGGCTCACTGTATTGGCATGGCAGCTGATGAGCACAGACTACCAGGTTTGGTTTGAGCAGGGGACTTTTGGAGACAGCCAGCCCAGATGGGCCTCAGTAGACATGGAGCTGTAGCCTGCTGTTTCACAATGTGGGAGGAAGAGCTGTTGCAGGCCTCCTGGTCGTTCCACCATCCACAGTGCTCTCCCGGCCTCTGCTGGCCGTCTACAGAGCTACAGGTGCTCTTGTTGGGTCTTGATAGGTTTCACAGTTTGTTCGGTTTTTGGTCCTGGGGCTTGAACTGAGGGTCTGAACTCTCCTTGAGTGATTTTTCCCTCAAGCCTCCTGCTCTGCGAATTGAGCCTCAGCCCTCCTTCCAAGTTTTTGGTGGCTCATTGGTGAGTAAAATCTCATGGATTCTCCTGCCCTAGCTAGCTTCAAATGTGAATCCTCAGATCTCAGCCTCCCGAGTAGCTGGGATGGCAGGCGTGAGCCACTACCACCCTCATCCAGCTGAATTCTGGCAGTAGAACTTTGAGAAAATTATTTAACTTAATTGTAGGAATGCTGAGAAGATATTTCTTTACAATGCTGATCCTAGGGCTTGATGCTGTCCTTGAGTTTTTGTTTGTATGCTTTGTTTTGTTTTCTTTTATCCATTGTGGGGTTTGAACCCAGGGCCTGGGCACTGTCCTTCAGCTTGTACTCTACCACTTTGAGCCACAGATACACTTCTATATTTCTGGTTGTTACAGAGAGCTAAGACTCTTATTGTCTATTGAAGTGCCAGACTTTGAAGTCAGGTCCCATTTTACCACGTGAACCCCATTTTACCACATGAACCCCACTTAAGAATTGAACCCTGAGCCAATCAGATTTGTACCTGTGTCCTAATCTTGCTTGCTTGAACACCTGATTATTGTAACCTTGTTCTTTGCCTTTATAAGCCCTGTGTAATCACAGCTCGAGGCTCCCTCCTAACCTCTGCTGTGTCGGTGGGTAGGACGAGGCCCGAGTTGCAGCTCGCTTAAATAAAGCCTTGCCTTGCTTTTGCATTTCGGGATGTCTGAGTCTCGGTGGTCTTCTTGGTGGTGGTTTTGCGGCTTGGCACAACATTTGGGGTTTTGTCTGGGATGGCCCCAGAGACCCCTGAGACCCCAGACTCCGAAGGTAAGAAAATAGCGCTGTTCATTCTGTGTTGCTGTGTCTGTGTGATTTGTAGTTTTGTTTTCTGTTTTGAACAGCCGCCAGAATCTGAACCTGTAGGTAGTGAAGGACCAGCCGGAGTGGACACGCTCATATGGGCAGTCCTGGAGGACTTGGGGAACACCTCAAGCCCTCCACAGGGGCCTCAGACTTCCCACTACCACCCTGAACCTGAACGACTGGACCGGGAGGCCCTTCTAACAGGCGCCCGTCCAGTCCACTCTATATTTGGGGTTGTCTGGTCTGCTCCTACACAGGAACGGGAGAGAGAGAGCCTCAAGACTGTGTGGTCTTCCCCTCACAGGGGCAGGAGAGACACAGTGAGACTGTGTGGTCTTCCCCTCACAGGGGCAGGAGAGACACAGTCGAACCTGTAAGCCGTCTGTCTGTAAGTGTTGTCTGGTCTTTGTGCCTGTAATTATTTTTGTGTGTTTCTTTCTTGCACTGTGCGTGACTGACAAACGGATGATGGGGAATGTTCCTTGGATTCTCCTGGACTTGACTTTAGCTCACTGGAAAGATGTACAGGTGACAGGCCACAATCAGTCAATCAGTGAGAGTGTCCACAAAAAAAGAACTCTAGGGGGACCCCCACCCAGCCTTCTTAAGCAGAAAATTATTTGGTGTGCTAAAATGTTTTACTAAGACTAAAAATGTTTTAGTAAAACTATCAAACCCCGGAAAATGAGGCTGGAGAATGCTAAAATCACTTGTTAAAGGTTTTTGTCTTAAAATGTACGGCCGATGCTTATTCTGCGTGCTTTAAAATCTTTTCAAAATGTATGTGTGTGTGCATGTGTGAGTGTGAACATGATCAAGACTGCAGTATGATGCAAAACAAAGTTTAAGTTTAAATTCAAAGGGTCATCAAGTTTGGGCATTACCAAATGCTTTAAAGGATTTCTCAGGGTTCTTTAATTAAATTTAAAAAAAAATCAGAGCTAAGTGTAAGAAATTTGGATTTAAAAGGACATATATATATATATATATATATATACATATACATATATATGTATACATATATATGTGTGTGTGTATATATATATATATATATATATATATATATATATATATACTAAACTAATGGGGATAGATTTAAACTCTCATTAACTCTATGTATGTAGGAAGAAATGGCAAAATGGGCCAATGTTTCTCACTAATATATTGGAAAGCTGAATGGATAAGTATTTCCAATTGTAATTCTTGCATTAAGGAAAAATTCAAAGGTCTTCATGCCATGCAGTAAATGGGACTGAAGAAAAAAAAAGAAGCTCTTTTGAAACAAGCAGCTCATAGGCAAAGGTCGGCACCTGGTTTCAGAATGCCTGTGAGCTTCAGTTTTTCCGACGCAGATAAAAGCTAAAGTGTTGCGTTAGTGTTAAAAAGGCTTTGGAAATCAAGAATACATTTCTAGATAAGAAATTTGGAAGTAAAATTCTCCTAAATAATTATTGCAAAGTGAGAGAAAAGGAGAATTATGGCTACCAAAATGTTTAATTGCCATTCCAGCTTCTTTGTAGGTTTTTTGTAACAGTTTCCAGCAGGCCCACAGAGAAGCACAGGTGATTCCTACAAGTTTGTCAAGATCTAATACTGACCCTTAATAAGTTCCAGGTAAGAGAGCATGCTTAAAAACTATTTCTGGGGCTGAGGATAAGGCCTAGTGGCAAGAGTGCTTGCCCCGTATACATGAGGCCGTGGGTTCAATTCCCCAGCACCACATATATAGAAAATGGCCAGAGGTGGCGCTGTAGCTCAGTGGCAGAGTACTAGCCTTGAGCAAAAAGAAGGCAGGGACAGTGCTCAGGCCCTGAGTCCAAGCCCCAGGACTGGCAAAAAATAACAAAATCAAAAACAAAAAAAAACTACTTCTATGTGGACTACCTTGTTGCTTCTAATTGGAGTAAAGTGGCCCCTTGTAAGACTCACTGATCTGAAAGCTGCGGTTTGAAGCCAGCCTGGGCAGAGAAAGGTCCCTGTGAGAGACTTGTCTCTAATCAGCCAGCAGAGTACTGGAAACAAGTGGTGTGGAGCTCAAAAGTGGTAGGGTGCTAGTCCTGAGCTGGAGAGCTGAGGGACAGCCCTCAGGCCCTGAGTCCAAGTCCAGTGAAAAGTCACTCCTTCTGGGACAAAAGTGATGGAGCATCCAGAGGCAGTAAGCCGCGGCTTGGATGGCAGAGATGGTGTCAGATCCTAGAATCACTCCTGTTTGGCCTTTCAAAAGTTAATCAAAGCCGGGAAGTCCTAGAAGAATAGTTCATAAGCATGCCTTTCCAATGCCCATGTCTGTCTACTGGGCAGGAACTTGCCAGTCATCTGTGATAGTGGTTAGTAAGGGTAAGTTTGTCAAATGAGAGGATAGATTAAAATCTCAACCCCCCGCATTTACTCAAAGCTCTGACTGGCAGTGAGAATTTTAAGCTGATACATCTGTTCAGGAAAGAAAGCTTGTAGACCTGAGATTGTGTCCTTATTGAGATCTGTCAAAAGCCTGCAAAGGTAACTTAGGTCATCAGAGATCAGTTCCCCAGCCAGTCAAGAAAATGCTTTTACAAACTAGAATGTTAAAAGGCACAAATTTGTAAACCTGAAGTCACCCATCTGGGCTTCATATTAAAAGAGAGCAAGCATTGGCTGTCAGATGCATGTAGACTGTGCTGAAAATCCCTGTGCCTAAATCAGCCAGAATAGTGAGAGTTCCTGGGAACAGACTTTAGTAGACCCAGGGCCATGAGCTTTGTCTCCTGTGCCCCAGTATTCCCAAGAAGGCTTGGAGTGGATAAAGAAAATTCCCATGGCCCACAAAACCCCTGAACAGAGAAGGAAATAATGACTTGTGGAAAACTTGTGAAGGGAAACTTATCCTGCCACAAGGGCTGGGTAAGGGGATCCTTAAGAGAATCTGAGCTTCTCACATGGGAACCCGAAAAATGCAGGACTTGCTCTGACACTCCAAAGTGAAAATTAGACAAGGAGATCAACTTATTGAAGATATTGTTAAAAATTGTAAGGCCTGTCAGCTCACCAACACCCCCAATCAACCAGTTACTAAAGGAGCTCGCCTCTGTGGGAATAGGCCAGGCGTGTATTGGGAAGTAGATTTCACAGAAATTACAAATATTTGCTAGTTTTTGTAGACACCTTTTTCAGGATGGGTTGAAGCCTATCCAACAAAGCATGAGAGTGCGAATGTTGTGGCTAAGAAGATCCTGGAAGAAATCCTACCCAGGTATGGCTTCCCATCCACCATTGGGTCGGACAACAGACCGGCCTTCATCTCAAAAGTAAGTCAGGGAATAGCCACTGCACTGGGGATGAATTGGAAACTGCATTATGCTTATAGACCCCAGAGTTCAGGACAGGTAGAGAAAATGAATCAGACTCTAAAAGAAACCTTAAATAAACTGGCCTTAGAGACTGGCACAGATTGGATGTCACTCCTTCCTTTTGCTCTGCTTAGAGTAAGAAATTTTCCCTATCAACTTGGCTTTACTCCTTTTGAAATAATGTATGGGTACCCCCCGCCCATTATCCCTAGCCTTCAGACTGAATTGCTTGCTGATTTGGATGATACTGAATTTTTGTGTAAACTTGATTATTTGCAGCTCGTGCACAAGAAAATGTGGCCCCAACCTAAGGCATTACATGATTCTGCTTCTGTCCCTACCCCCCATTTATTCAGGCCAGGAGATTGGGTGTTCGTCCGGAGGCATACCCCCAAATCCTTAGAACCACAGTGGAAGGGACCTTACGTGGTGCTACTGACTACTCCCACGGCCCTTAAGGTAGATGGCATCACCACTTGGGTCCATTGCTCCCATGCCAGGCCAGCTGAACCTTTTGCCCTGGATGACTTCTACTGTAGTGGATGGGAGGTCTCCAAGCACCTGACTCAGCCACTTTGCCTTCGTCTCAAGAAAAGAGAGTTAGACTGAATATTGTTATAATTTTCTTTTTGCCTTCTTTGCTTACTACCCTGGCTAGTGTTGATGTTATTTTGGCAGCTCACTCCAAAGTGAGGTGACCCCCTTATCTTAGGTAGTTTTGGGCTTGCTCAGGAATACGGGTATAGCCACCCGACTCTTAGAGCATAGCTGAGAAGTTTATGTATTTTGTTGCTTACATTTGTATACTAAACACTATACAGCTAATGGTAAGTCTGTATAGCTGAAAGTTAATTTTCAGTTTGCAGTAATCCTGCAGTCCCTTGGTAAAGTAGACTAAGGTTATAGGTTCCTGGCTAGGTAAGGTCTACGCCCCTGAGTCAGCCTGAAGAAGTTACAGAAGATGGATGATCTTCACCCATCAGCCCCCCTTTAAAATCAAGGGACCAGAGTTGTTTTTGGGAAGATGAGGCAGGATAAACTAGAGGCATGCAAAACAGAGGTACAGAGACTATACTTGTAAGAAATGGTGACAGGCCCTTTGGTTACTACTTTGGGCCCTATTGGCCCATGCCTTATCTCTATATCATCCCCTAGACATGCAAGCCATTGAAATGGACAGAATGGAGCCATGATTGGCTCCCAAGGTACCAAAAAGATTAAGGGGGAAATGAAGTACCAGACACGTGAACCCCATTTTAGAATTAAACCCTGAGCCAATCAGATTTGTACCTGTGTCCTAATCTTGCTTGAACACCTGATTGTTGTAACCTTGTTCTTTGCCTTTATAAGCCCTGTGTAATCACAGCTCGGGGCTCCCTCCTAACCTCCGCTGTGTCAGTGTGTAGGACGAGGCCCGAGTTGCAGCTCACTTAAGTAAAGCCTTGCCTTGCTTTTGCATTTCTGGATTTCTGAGTCTCGGTGGTCTTCTTGGTGGTGGTCTTGAGACTTGGCACAACAACTCTGAGAAGCAAGCTACCTCTTTGGTTCTTCTCCTGGGTTTTATGACAATCTGTTCATCTCAATTTTTTGGTATGCTCCCAACTTTAAATATTCTGTTCCAGTGTCCAATCATGGACCCTGAACCGGACCTCCTGACTTCATAAACAAGTGTTCTCTCCTCCCCCCTCTCTCGTTCCTTCTCTCTCTCTCTCTCCCCCACCCCCTCATTCTCTCTCACTGGTGGTACTTGAAATGCTTGAGTTTGGATCCCCCAAGAGACCACCAAAGACCAAGACCAATGCAAGCAGCAAAGGGCGTTTATTTTGGGCTAGCTTGGTCCTCCGTGCACTCAGTAAACTAGTGACACTGAGAGGCCCTGAGCCTAGGGCTTCCAGCTGTTTTATAAATTCTTTGGGGAAGACAGGGACTTAGCATACCTCATAGCATCTTTTACCAATCAACACACACCGGGGGAAAATTATAAAATAATTCTAAAGCATGTTTGGCGCATTTGGTGGGGGGAAGGAATCTGGAAAGGGTCATTGGTCAGATCAAGGGACCAATGCATTTAAAATGGATTGGTTAAGCCATAAGGGTGTAGCAAGGGGCATACAGCTGCAGGGTTTTAGATACTGGAAACCACACCTGGGTGTGGGGGGGGCTTCTGGTAAATCTAAAACTTGTTTGTTTGAGAACTATCTGCCCCAAGGCTTTTTATGGTCTTTACTTGAAAGCGAAGGGTGGGGAGTAGGGCTTGCAGTAAGGTCAGTCAGGTACAGAATGGGGTCTTAGTACAATGTGGAGTTACTCTGGTCCTTCACTCTGGCTCTACAGTACTGAGGCTTGAACTCTGGGTCTTGTGCTCTCACATTGGCTTTTTCACTCAAGGCTGGTGTTCTACCACTTGAGCCACAAATCCAATTCTGGCTTTTTGGTGATTAATTGGAGACCACAGTCTCAAATACTTTCCTTCTTTGGTTGGGTTTGAACCACAATCCTCAGATCTCACATCTGTAATTGAAGCTTTGGAGAAAGCTCCAGAGCTTCTCTTCTCTATATGTGATTCCCCAGCATGCTCCTGGGCCCGCCATTACACCAGCCCTCTGTGCAGAATCTTTTCAGAAGCCCCAGCAGCAACACCATAAAACCATCTTTCCAAATACTACGTTGGCTATGCTTTGGAGACAGAGTTGAAGACATGCTTGTTTGGGGAGCCACCTTGACAGCCCCATCCTCAATGAGTATCCCATGATCAAAAAATGGAGAGAAATAGGGCACCCTACTATATAATTATTATCTATTACTACCAAGGTTTCTCTCCAACCTGAGCTTCATCCTTGGTGAACACAGCTGATAGGAGGAAGGCAGCATGTCCATGGAGCTGCAGGAAACACTGAGAAGCTCATCTCTAACTTCATGCAGAGGGACCCTCTGTGGCTTATTAGTGACAAAACACTGAGTAAATTCCCGGGGTCTGCTGTGTTCATTCATACAAAGGATAAGAGAGCAAGAAATATGTCCTCCTTGAGCCTGAAAGTAGCAGTGAGAACATCATCTGGCATTGCCAGGGCCATGCAGTGTTATCCATGACTACCACTGGAATTGGTAGTGCAGATGATTTCATAATGAGGAATACAACCAGAGTCAACACTAGTCATGTGGGCAGCAAGATGGGCTAGAGAGAAGGGTTTCTCATAAATCTGTTGGAGATTATCTTACTACAGCCATCTCAACCTCTTCTCTTTTCTAGGCCACGGACAACTGCGCTCCTGAGACAATCCCAGACCAATTAACCTGATCCAGTGAAGAACATGTCAGCCAGTGCTGGTAGCTCACACCTGTAATCCTAGCTACTCAAGAGGCTGAGATCTGGGGATCATGGTTCAAAGACAGCCCAGGAAGAAATGTCTGTAAGACTCTTATCTCCATAAACTACTCAGAAAAAGCCAGCAGTAGTAGAGCTTTAGCCTTGAGTGAAAGAAGGTCAGGGTAGCACCCAGGCGCTGAGTTCAAGCCCCAGGTCACCCCTCCCCCCCCCAAAGAAAATCTCTCATACACTTTCCAAGCCTTGTTCTTAAATGCTCAAACATACATCATTTTTTCCCATAGTTAATATGTATCTTAAATCCAACAGCTCAACAAAATAAGTAGATCTGACAGCAGTGCTGTGTTCTCCATGCTCTCTGCTTACTTAGGTCACACATCAGGGCTGTGGCCAGGCTTCAGGAACAGCATTTCCCAGAGGGATTTTGGAAGGGAAGGGAAGGCTCTGGGGCTCAGAGAACTCAATAAGGTCTTGCAAGAGGACAGGAGTACTGAACCAAACAGTGAGGTTGCGGCTGCTCTGAGAGGAGACAAGAGGGGCTTCACTCTTGTCTGCAGGAAATATGAGTGACAGTATGTTTTCTCAGGGTAGTACAACCAGAACCTGTCCTGGGCTTTGGAGAAGTGTTTATTTTCTGTTTTGGTCAGGGAGAAGAACAAGCCACCAGCCATCATTGCCAGAATACATCACCGAAGGGTCTTATTTGCCTTACTGTGTATTTTGGGTTCCAGTTCACAAGTTCTTCCTAGGCCTCTGCATTTTGGACTTTGCTTGGCTGATGTGCCAAGGGCTGGCCCTGGGTCCTAGGGAGCCACAATGCACCAAGCAGAGATAGGGTTACAGGCACAGGACTCGTGGGATCAGAGGACAACAGAGGCACCCCATCGGGTCCGAGTGGGTGGATTTCCTCAGAAGCCACCAGCTGGGTTGCATCTGGGGGGTGAGTAGGACTCTGCCAAGCGGAGTGGGCATAAGGGTGTTCCAGGTTTCAGCAGCAACACAGACGAAGGCATAAGAGGGTGAAACCCAATAGTTTACAGTGAGACATCCACCCTCTTCCCCACCTCTTCATTCTTGCTCTGCTTGATAATTATGGCCTTCCTAGGTCTTAGAGCAGAGGAATCTCCAGGGATCCCTTACATGTCTCAAAACTCAACTCCATTGCCATTCATTCTCATGAAACAGCAGCTACAATGAAAACTCACCCAAGCCCAAGGAGAAGGATTTGAGGCACTCAGCTTACATTGGGATGAATTTAAATGTGCTCTGTATCCTTGATACAGAGGAAAGAAAGACAGTGTTGTTAAAAGCTACATCAATCACATTTTTTGTAGGATAGAATATTCTCTTCTCTGCCCTGAGCAGGAGGAGACAGCAGCCCATAAAGAATAGAAATAGCACACCAAAGCTCAGGATGAGTTTTTATTTCAGCCTAGGGTTGTTACATGTAGTTGGGTTTTTTTTTCTGCTTCCCAACTCTTAACATTAAAAGAAACTTTAAAAAGTTAAGATTTTTTTCCTTTTATGCATTTTAAAATTGTTATTATAAAGGTGATGTAGAGAGGGATTACAGTTATATAAGTTAGATAAAGTATACATTTCATTATGAAAAATGTCACCTCTTCTTTTGCTGCCCATGGCTTTACCTCCCATTCCACTCACAAGTTGTATAGTTCATTTTCAACATAGTGTCTATTGAGTATGACTGTTGTACTGGTTCACCCTTTGTCTCTTCATTTCTGTGCACCCCCTTAGCCTTCTTTGCTTTCCCAAAGACAGGTAAATGAACAAACAAGACAAAAGGAAAAGAAAATACCAAAAAAGAAAAAAACCCTCTGTTTTCATTTCCTGGAATTCATTTTTATCTACAGTATTTAGATGCACATAGGTATTGCACTCTTGAGTTACTCTTCTAAGAGCATTCTTCTCTGTGTGTCTCACTGTGTCTGAATACCTAGAGACCTGTATAATTTATCATGTCCTAGTGGCTTTTTTTGTTGTTGTTTTAACCATGCAGTGTGTTTACTTGTAGATTTGCAGGCACACTTTAGCTACCACAAATGAGAGAAAATATGCAACCTCTGGATCTGGCTTTCTTCACTTAATTTTTTCAAGTCTTTCCATTTCCTTACAAATGGTACACTATCATTCTTCCTTATGGGTGAGTAGAATTCCATTGAGTATATATGCTACAGTTTTTTGATCCATTTGTCCACCGAGGAGCATCTGGGCTGATACCATATCTTGGCTATGGTCAATAAACTTCAATGAACATGGTTGTGCTGGTAGCTTTACTGTGGACTTGTTTGTGCTTTGTTGGATAAATGCTTAGCAGTAGAATTCTGGTCCATAGGATAGCTCTATGTTTAGTCTTTTGATGAACCTTGATAGTGCTTTCCAGAGTGGTTTGACTTCTTTTTGTGTGTGTTCTGAAAAGGTCAATGCAGAGGGCAGAGAGCTAAAAATGCTGTCATCTTTCACATCTTCCATGCTTCACATGGCAGGAAAAGAGTCCTCTAAGGTACCAGGGTGGCACCTCCAAGCATCCTGGATTCATTATCTGCTGCACATGGCAGCATCTTCACCCTTTGCTTCTCTTTCTCACTAGCTTCTTCTGGTTCTTAGAATTGCTGAGAGGGCAGGGGCTGTGGCTTGTCTCCAAAGATGGTACATATTGGACATCCCACCACTAGGTCTGCCTGCCCACATCACCTGTGTGGTCCCACACAAATGCAAAGAGTACACACAATCCTCCTTCACAGAGCCAGATCAAAAGACATTTTGCAACATCCTGCTTGGTCTTCTGGAAGCTTTGACTTCTGAGCTGAGCTACCGGAATGTGCACACTCAATGCACAGGGGCAGATCATGTACTGGAACCCCAGCTGTCACATGAGGGCAAGAACATGAGACACCCTAGTGAGAACCCCCACCCCAGATCAGCCAACCTATAGAATTGTGGTTCATTACCCAGCAAGACACAGCAGAAGAGGGCTGGGAAAAAAGCAAAGGAAAATCTGAGGCAGGCAAGCCCTTTCTACCTACAGTACCGTGCTAGTGGATATGGAAATCTGCAGCCCACTGAGGCTTTGTGTTTTGTTCTAAGTGTAGGTGTTAATTATCATTAGGCCTCTGTCCCTAGTGATCTCCTGCAGATAATCAAGGCATCAAAGTAAGCATTTTCTGTGAATATCTATAGAATTTAAAAGGTCGGTTTTAAATTCTTATATGTTCTCCTTAATTCTTTCTTTACTTTTGTAATAACCAGGGTGGTGGGAAGTCCCACACTGTGCTGGTGTTACTGCCATGTAGATTGGAGGGGGCATGGAATTAAGGAGTGGTCATAGGTGTTTGGACAGTGGTCCAGGCTGCTGGAATGAGTGGGGCATCAGGAGTGGGGAAAGGGCAGCCTAGGAAGTCCCACCCCATGCTGGTATCACTGCCATGGTGGCATTTCCACACGGGCCCAACTGCTGGAGGGGGCCAGGGTGCCAAAGGGCCAGAGGGTATATATATATATATATATATATATATATATATATATATATATATATATATATATATATATAATATATATATATATATATATATATATATGGTGCCTGTGTGGAGGAAAAGAGGGAGAGAGGGAGAAGAGAGGAAAGCAGGCAATGCCTGCCGGAGTAGCTGAGGAGCTGAGCGGAGATGAGAGGTGCAGTTTCTGACCCTGCTGTAAAGCCTGAGGCCTGTAGAGAAGTCTGAAGCCTGAGGCCTGTGGAAAGGCCTTAGGCCTGAGGAGAGATGAGGCCTGCAGGAAGGAGGAATAGAAGGAAGGTCACTCCTTCCTAGTTTTGGAGGTCAGACCTGGTCTGGACTCAGGGTTCTGGGTAATTGGGCAAGGACGAGTTAGTCGCAGGCCAGTATTGGAGATATGGAGGCTGTTCTGTTTCTGGGTTTGGGGTTGTAAATAAAGTTCCTTTGTAAATAAAACCCCTTTCCACCTTTAGCTGTGCCTTCATGGATTTTTCTCACTCTCAGGTTATTACATTCTTGAGCTAGGCAAAAGAAAGACTACAATCTTCTATAATAAAGCAAGGCTACCTTGCCTTCCCCAACCCCTATACACAGCAAGGTTAGTGTTCACGGACCTCATGGCTAGAGCAAGGACAACGACAAGCACATTCGTATGGAATGGCCACCAGTGTTTCCTGTATTCCCATCTTAACTGCGGAATTGGCATGACACAGAGGCAACAGCGTCCACTTTCACAGTGGTGGCATTTATTTTTACATTTGATGCCTTGCAGCAAACTCTCTTACAATACATAATAGGCTGGTTATTGGCAGGTACTTGCCCTATCGGCATCTACTTCCTCTCACTTCTTGGCTGAAGCCACTCTTTCACGTTATTTGAAATCTCAATATGTCAATTTAATACCAAACCTTCTAACCTTTCTTTCTAATTGGCATGGCCATGTGACACTGCTAAAGCTACTTAAGATGTAGAGACCCATTGCCAACACACTCCAGGCTTGCCTCCCAGAAAATCTATAGCCATAGCTGCCACTTTGTAACCACTGAGGCAGGAGGCTGGCAAAGGATCCCTGGTTGCCAGGGCAACAGGTAGAGAGCTACACACCATGGTTACCAGGGCCACTGGGCAGCTCACATACCCACCCATAAGATCCACCATGTGTAAGAACACTCAAGGGCCCCAAATAAGCTCCCCAAGAGCCCAATAAAAGTGCTAATAAAGATGCTGATAAAATTCCTGGGACCAGATAATCTGGCACCAAGTCTCAAGCTTGTCCAGCTAAGCAAAGCCCTTACCCAGTCAGTGTGTATTCATAGGAGATAAGGACAGGACCTATAATGACCTTTTGACCCACAATACCTATAACTCTAGTTCCAGGCTACCAATCTCTATGAGACGGCAATTCTGTAATAGCATATACACAGCTAGGACCCTGAGCATGTGCAGTCAATCCCGTGTTCTGGGTATGCTTAGACAAACAATACACACTTGTCTCTTAGGATCCACACCAAAACAAAGCTCTACCCAATGACCAGATCCTGTCTTCCTTAATTCTCTCCCAATAAGTGACAAATAGGGAAGGTTACTTCTGCTGCTGTGGAATTCCTGCACAGCCTGACGTGCATTGTCCTGCCAGCTGTCCTTGAGCTTTCCAATGCTTCAGTGTCCTTTCTTTGTTTGGAATGAGCCAGGACTAAGCTCTTGATGGGAGTCATCACCCCTGAGATTTGTATTAGGTAACTAACATTCTTGGATGGATGCTGATGATGGCAAAATAAGGTGAGGTGCTCTTGCATTTGGAGGAGCACACTCTGGCTCATCCTGCCCCCATGCTTTCACAGGGTAAGCTTTCAATAGACTTTCTATCAATTTTATTGTGCTTCACACCTTACTTGAATTCTTCTTTGAGAGGATGCAAGGGCTGAGGTTAACCTCTGAGCTGACTTTCCAATGACAACACAAGGCAATAAGTACAATGATGAAAGCTGACATGCTAGTGAGAGTAGAGCAGAGGGCACTGAAAAACATGGGTGTGTGGTGGCATTCCCAGCCAAACTAAACCAAATTTTTGAAAAGCCAGTGAACTCTTGTAACAGTGGTCTCAATTACAGCTTCTTAACTAAAAATTCTCTTCAACCCATCTCATAATGCACACTGAGGGGTCAACCATTCATTTAGAGAAGCTATATGTTCACCCAAATTGTCTGTCATTTAAAAAAAATTCTGCGAAGGGAGAGCCAGCTATACCAGACTAAAAACTGAAACACAGGCACACACACACACACACTCACACACACACACACACACACACACACAAATCAGATGAAAGGCCTGAGCTTGTATAAGTAGTTAGGGAAACTATGGGAGGGAACTGTGGGAGGACTTGTCCCCATTTTGGCTTGTGTAAGAGCAACAAAGCCCCTGCCTTTGGGAAACATTTGGCAGGAACAAATGTTCCTATGGCTATTAAACACCTTGCCTTTGCTTTAGCATTGAATCACCCACAAAACCCCAGTTTTTGTCTCTCTTACTCCTCCATGGTTATCAGAATCCCATAATTAAAGCATAATGAAAGTAAACAATGTCAGAGAAAACTAGATGTCTTTAAAAGGAGAGGGGATATAGCAAGACAAATGTTCCTAAAGATAGCAGCACAGCCAGTTGAAATTGCTAAGGAGTTCTGTTTGTGTGTGTTGGTGGTGGTGATTAAAAAGGCAATCATCAGCTAAGTGAAGTATTTAGAGGGAAACTGACTCTTGATGAATTATAAATCATCTCAGCAAATTCACACTAAGATAGGGCAAGCATGCCATAACAGCAAGGCCCCAGACAAACACCCCAAACCAAAGCACAGTTAGGGGGCCCAAAATACCTCTATCAACATCACTCGTCTCCAAATTTTTACCTCAGTCTCTTCAGACATGATTAGGTATGCAAAACAAGGTATATGAAAATGTAAAGAGGAATCCCTTTATATAAAAAAACTCAAACACACACACAGAGGCATATATCAAACATACCACACATACATCATACCATATTCTCCACACACATAGCACACAACATACACATACCACACACTCTTAAACACTTTCTTTATGCCTGTAGTGTGTTAGAATAAAACAAGGAGAATGTGAAAATCTCTACTGAGGAATCTGAGGAGACAAGGAGGCATGGTGACTAGAAGCAATGTGGCAACCTGGATCTTGAAAAATAGAAAAAAAAAGACTTAAATGATATCTTAGGGAATAAGACAACCTTGTAGACTTTAGTTAATAAAAATGTTCCAATTTTAATGTGTCCATTGTGACAAATGTCTGCTCTAGTGTAATGGATAAACCAGATATGCAGTTAAAAAAACCCTTTTTACTACTGTTGCAATTTTTTCTGTAAACCAAAAGCTCTTCTAGGGCATCGTGGTGCAAGACTGTAATCCAAGCTACTCGAGAGGCTAGACATAGAAGGGGTGCTGTCTGAGGCCAGCACAGGCCAAAATGCAAGACCCTAATTGAAAAATTAACTAGAGTAAAAAGGGCCGGAGGAGTGATTCATGTGACAGAGCACCTGCCTATGAATATGTGGGCCCTGCGTTTGAAACTTCACACTGTCCAATGCCCAAACACGAAACAGAAGAACTCTTCTAACGTTACATGCCAAATTCATAGAAACAAGAAGTTCGGGTGTGCTATCATTACATGCTAAGATGACTTTAGAAAACAATTACACCCAGCATTAAGAAAGCTAGAAGAATTTTAAATGTAAAGAAATGCTGAATGCTTGAAAAGACAGATGTTGAACCGCCTTTGAACGCTACATGATGTCTATCTGTATTGAAATACCACAAAACTTCCTGGTCATATGCAAATTTTGTGTTTTATATATCAACTAAGAGATTAAAAGAAAAAATTCAGTAAATTTTGAAAATTCGATTGATAAAAAATATTCTTGCATCCTCTCTCATGTTTATCCTTCCAAAAGGTATAAATCATAATAAATATCTAAACACTTTCCTATTGGAAGCTAAGATAATATGGTCCAATGTTCTTACTTATCCTAGAACACAATAAGTGAGTTATTATAGAGAAACCCTCCCAGATTGTTTTGCTCCTCTCAATTATCTGAGGGTTTCAGTTGTAAGAGGCTGGGAATGTGGTTCAGTGGTAGAGTGCTTGGCTAGCATACATGAAGCCCTGGATTCGATTCCTCAATACCACACACACAGAAAAAGCGGGAAGTGGCACTGTGGCTCAAGGGGTAGAGTGCTAGCCTTGAGCAAAAGAAGCTCAGGGACAGTGCCCAGGCCCACAATTCAAGCCCTAGGACTGGCAAAAAAAAGAAAACCCAAAAACGAATTGTATTACAATCAAATATGATGGTGTTCTGGGAAGAAAGACGACAGCAACTGCTTATCAATGTGTATGTCTAGTTCCAACTGCTCCCCTTGCAGGGCTAGTATCCTCTTTCACTTCTTGGGGGAGTGTGGTGCTAAGGCTTGAACTTAGAGTTCTGAGTTCTCCCTCAGCTGCTTGCTTGGCTGTTACTCTACCATTTCAGTCGTGCTTCTAAGGCCAACATTTCACTAGCTAATTGGACACGGAATTTCATAGACTTTTTTCCCCCACATCAGCTCTGAAATGTAATCCTTGAGATCACAGACTCTTTAGTAACTATGATTACAAGCATGAGTCATTGGCACCAGGCAAATGAACTTAAACTCAGAGCCTTCTGCTATCACCCAACATGCTTGGTCATGGCTGGTGCTCTACAATTTGAGTCACTCTTCCAACCTCATTGTGCTTCTTTAGGCCATTTCCACAGTGAAGTTTAACCTAATGATTCTTTCCTCTCTATTGCCCCTACTCTCTTCTTCCTTGCTTCCCCTTCCCTGTCAGTACTGAAATTTGAACTGAAGACCTTATGCCAGGCTGGTGCAATACCACCATGAAGGAATCATGCCCCCAGCTCTGTTTTTCACTAGCTAATTTTAGGACAGGGCCTTGCTTCCTATCAGGAATGCAACTGAGCTGCAATCTACCTACTTTTAGGATTCCTGCCACTGGGATCACAGTTTCTCTCCTTTGAGATAGCGTGTCATGGAGTTTTCTGTCTGGGCTGCCCTGATACCATGATCTATCCAATCTCAGTCTTCCCCTTAGCTTGGGATGACAGCTATGTGTCACCATACCCAGTTACAGGTTGAAAGGAGTTCTGTAAATTTTTCTGCCTTGGCTGGTCTTGAACTGCATTCCTTCCCTTCTCAGCCTCCCATGTAGGAAGGATTATACCCATGAGTAACAGGCAGCTGGAAGACTATTTTCTTTCCCTCATACCATGTTTGTATCATGATTGTACCATGTGGATCCTTGAACACTTCAAGGAGACTGTAGACCCCCAAAGCTTACCTCAAATGACACTGACACGGGGAGTCAAGGCCTGGCTCAGTGAAGCAGCGCTGGGAAGATGGACTGAGTGAGTCCAGGCCCCTCCCACCAAGGTGCCCCTTCAAGCTAAAGGTCTCCTTGCCTTGAGCAAGGGGAAAGGGACCTCAGCAGTGACAGGGCTCTTTGTCAAGAAGCAGAATTACTTGAACTCAGGGAGAACCCAAGTGCTCTCATTGAGAGCCAGCAAGGGAGGGGGGAAGGGAGCAAAGAGCCCATGAGATGGGGAGGGCAGGTGGGCTGTGGGGAAACAGATGGCACAGGGCTCCCTTCAGCAAGGGAGCATGTTAAGCTGACCTTGACTTCCTTTCCCAGGATGCTCTCCAAGGCTCAGTAAAGGGGGTTGTTTAGCAGAAATCACTGAAGGTGACTGAGATAGGCTGCCAGCAGCAGAAGTCTTTTGCCCAGGGTGACTGTGAGAAAATCCCTGGCCTGTGAGTGCTGGGGAGGGGGAGGGTTCCCATGAAGTGTGCAAATGGAGGCAATAGCCCATGAAAAATACATGAAGCAATTTAATGGTCTGGTTCTAGTGAATATTCCTGCTAAACCATTCCCATCAAAGGAAAGAGAACAAGGGCCAGGCAAATGCCTTTTGAAATTCAAGAGTGATTTCTCAGCTAAGAAAAACAAATTGGCTGGAGCTGATAATGTTCATTTCCCTAAAAGGGAAGACCCATTGTCAGTCAATTAACCCAATTTTGATCATGAGGAAACTGATGTTCACAGTACAGAAATACAAACTCAGACTATTGATGTTGGCCCATTTCTTTGGCGATATTTATTTAAATGTACACTAATGGTTCACAGCATTCATTAGTTGCCATTCTAGCTGAAAGCCCCTGTTTTTACATCCTGTATAATAGTATTCCAGAAATATGGAAGGATTTGGGGCATGTTCACTGGGAGCAACATAATCTGGACCCACAAGGCAATGATGAGTTCATTTCTCAATTTAACTCTCTCTTTTCTCTTCTTTCTGTTGTTTGAATGCTTTCTATGCTGGGGGTAGGGGTAGGGGAAGCAATGCTCTGAGGTCAAGGAACTCAAAGGTGAGCCAATCAACCTCATTGGGCATAGTCAGTCAACTCTAGAATTCTATTTAGAGATGGAGAACAGGGAACAGGGACTCCCAGTTCAAAGAAGCTCACAAGACTCCATCTTAAACTAATGCCAACAATGATGGCACATGCCTGTCATCTTCAGTGAACCAGAGAAACATAAAGCAAGCCCTTAACTTGAAAATAACCTAAGGAAAAAGGGGCAACAGCCATGGCTCAAATGGTAGAGAGCCTGGCTAACAAGCACAGGCTTTGAGGTACTCAGTCCCCTCAGGAGTGCAAATCTATCCATCCATCATTAGAATCCTTGTTCTCCTGGGGATTAATTCTAACCAGGGAAACCATAAACACACATGGGAACAGGATAACTTCAGAAACTACTTAAATGCAGTAAAGATAATACAAAGATCATCATCAGCTTCCCTGTGGAAGGGATGGGCCACAGTAGATCAGGGAGGACCCTTCTACAAGTGATGAAAATCATCATGGGGGTGTTTTGCAAAGACCTGAGGCAGAGGAGGGACTCACCTGAACAGGCTTTGTAGAAGTCATGACATGACTGAGGAACAAACCCCCCCCCAACCAAAACCACTATCCTGAATTCTGTGTTTGTTTCCTTTGGTAAAAGAAAGAGGGGCTGGGAATGTGGCTTAGTGGTAGAGTGCTTGCCTAGCATGCATGAAGCCCTGGGTTCGATTCCTCAGTACCACATAAACAGAAAAGGCCAGATGTGGTACTGTGGCTCACGTGGTATAGTGCTAGCCTTGAGCAAAAGAAACTCAGGTGAAGTGCCCAGGCCCTGAGTTCAAGCCCCAGGACTGGCAAAAAGAGAAAAAGAAAAAAAAAGTGTTATAGAAACTTTTATGGCTGCAAATTTTCTGCAAAGTCATTATATGGGTTTCCTTTTCAGGACCTTCCTTTTCAAATAGCCATTGACAAGATTCACCCATGTCACATGTATCTACAGTTTCTATTTTTGGTTTACTACTTCATCATATTCCTTTGCATTTCATGTCTTAATGTATTCCACTTTGTCCACTGAAGGAAGAAAACTACTCATAAAAATATTATCAATAAATATTTTACAACTATGGTCCTAAGAATATATAGTAATAAACACTTCAGGAAAATGTATAGAGTTTAAGTAATAAGTATTCCAAAACAATTAACTGTTCTGGAAACCTTGCTCATTATCTACAATTCTTCAGATCCCATTTCACCAACTAATTAGAAATTTAACCAAGAGGAAACCTTCTGTTTTTAATTTCCTATTGGATCCTTGCTTTTATTATCTCTTGCTTTTAAGAATCTATTTACAAGATCTCCCCTGCCATTTAATTACAAATAATCTAGAGTGCTCTTTACATAAACCCTGTAAATCTCCTGGACATTATTTGGGGAATAGGTTTACGGGGAGGGAATGGAAAGAGGGCTCAGAGTTACAACCAGGAAGTAGAAAGGTCTAGAGATGAGATAACCCACCAAAAACTAGTTCAAATCAATTGCAAATTAACATGCACAGGGATCAGAGAAGAATTGAATCTGCCTTGGTATTGTGTAAGAAATTAAAAAGAGGAAACATGAGTGTAAAAGGGAAAGAAAATCTAATCAAAATCAAAGGTAGTCAAGGGAGTAATTTTCAAGGTTACATAATAGAAATGCCAAGCTGACACATATTTGCATCCCTTCTTTTGGAAGACAGGTGTCAGGAAATAATTCTAAGAAGAGCTCCAACAACCAGGTCATTACATTTTTCAAATAACAAAATGAGAATCGCATATGGCCAATAAATACATGGAGAAATGTTCAACATACCAAGCCATAAAGGAAATGTAAATCAAAACAACGCTGAGTTTCCATCTCATTCCAGTCAGATTGATCATCATCAAGAGTATGAACAAGAACCAATGCTGGTGAAATATGGGGAAGAAAGGACTCTAATGCACTGTTGATACAAATTAGATTAGTGCATCCACTATGAAAATCAGTATGGAGGTTCCTCAGACAACCCACCAAATAGCTACCCTATGATCCAGTGATACTGTTCTGGAATTTATCTGAAAGACTGCATGACAGGATACAACAAAGGCACCTGAACATCCATGCTTACTATAGCATTGTACATATATACAGGTATATATGTTCATGTACATATATGCACATATATACACAAAATGGAATTTTATACAGTTATCAGGAAGAATGAAATAATGTTATTTACAAGGAAATGGATGGATCTGAAGATATACTGAATGAAGTATGTCAGACCCAGAAAGACATGTGTGTTTTCTCTCATATGTGGATCTTAGACCCCAAAATATAACCTTTCATGTAAACATATCATCATATGCATATATATAAGATATGCAGGAGTGAAAATCCATGGACTAAACCCTTGAACAATGAACATACAGTTTAACAAGATGAGCATGAGGACGTTGAAACAAAGTTTGAATAGGGGGCTGGGAATGTGGCTTAGTAGTAGAGTGCTTGCCTAGCATGCTCGAAGCCCTGGGTTCAATTCCTCAGCACCACATACACAGAAAAAGCCAGAAGGGGTGCTCTGACTGGAGTGGTAGAATGCTAGACTTAAGCAAAAGAAACTCAGGGAGAGTGCTCAAACCCTGAGTACAAGCCCCAGGATTGGAAAATAAAAAAAAAAAAAGAATGTATGGCTCAATTAGTAGAATGCTTCCTATCAAGTTTGAAGCCCTAGTTTAATCCTTAGTGCCTCATAAAGAAGAAAATAAAAATCTGTGGTCTGGTTGTTCACAGTTTGGCCCGTCATAGTCAGTCAATCGGGAGCTCAGGAAACCTTCACAATACTTAGGGCAAAGGGATGGGGATGTGGTAGACTAGCCTCTAGCTCTTAGAGCAGGCATGTCTATTTGCCCACATTTCATTGGCCATTGCCAGTCACGTGACTTCTACCTACCTTGAAAGGAGAAGGAAAAGGGATTATAGTCTTGCCAGACTACTTGGGGCCCTAGTGACTGCCTCAAGCCCCTTACAGAGCCTTGAATCTTGAACGATACCTTTTACATGATAGGAAAACACATTCTCATTCATCCTAGGCAAATGCTCCTATTTACTTCTGTTCTACTATGTCATACATTTGAACAGAGATGACCACCAATAGAAAGCCTCAAAATCCCAAGATTTCATGTTCAAAAACAAAGACAAACCTAAATGATGGTAAGTTTCCTCATCATTCTAATAGTGACCAAAAGTTTCCATCACCAACACATAAAATTTACCAGATAATAAAACTCCAGTAAAAAAAATAGTATCTTGGCGCTTCCTTGGCATTTGCTTCCCAACTTTGTGGGCACTTGATGCAAGCTCTTTCGTGGCTATAGCCCACTTAATCTATTTGAATAAAACCATGCCATGACCTCAGGTGATTGCAGCTTCATGAACGTAACCTCACAGCCAGAAGAACAAGATAAGATTAATGAACAGCTTAAAAAATAGTTGGTGGGTGTACTAGATAGATTTCTACTTGATAGGTTCAGTAGTCTTCATAAGAGACTGAAAGGTACAACAGGTTAGACAAAAGTGAAAAATGAAATCTCTCTGTATCCCAGTTTTATAGATCGGATTTTGTAAAGCAAATGGACCACAGTCTATATACATAGTGGAGATGGGCTCGAGAGACAGGAATAAAAAAAAGGATAAGTAATTTTAGAAATGAAGAGTTAATGAGTACTTGCAGGGAAATTCTTTAAAAATCATAAAAAATAGCATTAAACTTTCACATTCCACAGAGATTCTGTAGACATCAGCACTCCACTGACTCTTCATTCCTGGAAGAGGAGTCTACATTGCCAAAGTCTCCTGGAAGCATCTGAACAGCTGCGCCTCTTCCGTCCTGAAGACATAGTCAAGTCTGCACTTTAAGCAAACCAGGAAGTAGATGGCTACATAAACACATACCACAGCAGAGGTGTCTGACTGCTGTAACAAAATACCTTGCACTGCATGAATTAAAGAACAGAAATGAATGTTCTCACAAGGCTACCACGTGGACAGTCCAAGATCAGAGTCCAACAGAGTTTAATTCTAGTGAGGTCATTCTTCCTAGCTTGGAGATAGCCACTTCACATGACCTAACTCATGTGTTCATATGAATACATACGAGCAAGAGGAGCGAGAAGAGGGAGGGAGAGACAGGAGAGAGAGAGAGAGCGAGAGAGAGAGCGCGACAGAGACAGAGGCAGAGAGAGAGAGAGAGAGAGAAAGAGAACACATGTATTCAGCTCATACTAAGAGGAAACCCATGGCATGATGGGGGTGATCATGGAACAGACCCCTCTCTGAAACTCCTGTCTAAAGCATAGCATTGCCACGTTTAAAGCTCAATATTTCCCCTGTCTTCATGCCAGAGTATTTCACAGTAAAATGACTGCTTTTAACCAGCACATGGCAAGTTATCACTATTCTATCTCCCAAACAAGGGCCCTGTTCTTCTTCCCAGTTAAGTATTTCTAAGTTGCATGAGGAGAACTTGAAATAATGGGACACGGACACACACGGACACACACACACACACACACACACACACACATACACACACACACATACACAATGACTCTATCTATCTATCTATCTATCTATCTATCTATCTATCTATCTATCTATGTCTTGCTTCCAAACAAAGGCATTGGAAGAAAAGCTGAAACCCCAGCATCCTTCTCTGGTTTCCAAGGTCCCGGAAGGAAAAAGCACTGAAAATATGCTGGGCATCAGGGGCTCACACATGTAATTGTAGCCACTCAGAAACTGAGAGCTGAGGATCACACTTCAAATATAGTCCAGACAGAAAAGTCTATGAGACTCTTATCTCCAATTAACCAGCAAAAAGCCAGAGGGAAGCTGTGGCTAAAGTGATAGAGCATCAGTCTTGAGTGGGAAAGGCAAGGAAGATAAAGAGGCCATTGGGTTCCAGTGGCTCACAGCTGTAATCCTAGCTACCCAGGAGGCTGAGAGCTGAGAATTGTGATTTGAAGCCAGCCCAGGCATATAAGTACCTGTGAGATTCTTCTCTCCAATAGAGTGCTCAAAAACCAGAAGTGGTGATGTGGCTTGAGCGTTAGACACTAGCCTTGAACACAAAGAGGCTCAGGGACAGCACTCAGGCCCTGAGTTTCAAGTCCCACAATGCACCAAAAAAAGAAAGAAAAAAAAAGAGCAAGGAGCCCCAGTGTCAGCATACACACAAAAAAATGTGTTGAAAATAAAAGGAGCTGTGTGAACTGGCTTATATGTTAAGTGTTTGCCAGAAGACATTGGGTTAATATCATTTTTTAATACAAAGAGAATATTCACAACACATTGTACAAATAAGGAAAGTGATGTCCAGAAATGAGAGATAATTGGCCTAACATCTCAGGCAAAGCTTCAGGTCTCAAGTAAAGCGTGCTTTTAACCATGGGAACATTGTTAGGCTGAGAATGGTTTGTTGGAACACTACCTGCTACAGAACCATGAAAAAATGATTTCATCTCCCTGAAATTCAATATCTTCATATGTACAGTGCAAGAATTCAAGGAGCTGATCATTAGTTATGCTTTATCTTCTCTCAAGTATGATGGCACTTCTCAATAGGAAGCACATCAGTGGCTCGTGACTGTAATCTTAGTTACTCAAGAAACTGAGATCTGAAGACTGCTTTTTGCTTTTGAAGCCAGCCTGAGCACATGAGACTGAGAGAGACTCACCTCCAATTCACCAGCAAAGTGCCAGAAGTGAGGGTGTGGCTCAAGTAGAGAAGAAGAGTCCTTGAGTTCAAGCCCCAGTAAAACCTTAGTTTAAAACTAAGCGGTATATCTACTCTATAGAGGCTGTTTTATAAAGAATCATTGAGATTATAGATAGAACAATGGTTGATTTTAGAATTTTGTCATCATTTCATGCCCAAAGAGGAATCTGTCAACTGTAAGCAGTTCTCTGAAAATACGTCTCATTGGAGTGTGTGATTGTATATACTCTCATTAAGAGAGAACCACCCCAGCATGTATGCCCAACAGGCTATTTTATCATATCACCTTAAAGAAAAATTTTCTGAAATTGATTATCCTGACCCAAATCTTCAAGAATCTTAGCCTTAGTTATAAAGCCTTAGCAAATCTGTGGAAACTGGAAGGATTACAGTCACATCTCCACAAGTCAACACCTGCCAACTAGAAACACTTACACGAAGGAACAAAAAAGAAAACATGAACTAATAACATGGCAGCCACCATTGCAAAGGACACACACATATATGTACACCAAGGGAGAGTTAGTGGCTTCACTCATTTATGCCAAGCTTGGGTCATGACATGTAGAAGTGGTGGGATCCCAGGGTAGAATTGCATACAAGAGCTAGAGAGTTCATTCTTCAAAAGACTTGGCAAGACAGTGTGGAGCTAATCTAGCATTAACTGCCAAGCCAGATGGAAGTTCTACAAAGAGTGACATTTTCTGATAACTTGGCAAGGCAGAATGTCATGGCAGAAGTGTATGGCAGAGGAACCCGCTTATCTCATGGAAGCCAGGAAGAAAAAATGAGAGGGGTGGAGAGGGAAGGAAAGAGAGAGAGGAACAAGCTGGGATTGCAATATTTCAAGGACATACACCCAATGACCTAACTTCCTCCCACTAGGCCCCAGTGATGCCATAAGATGGTGTCTCAGCTGGTAGTATATAGGTTTTGGAGGGACATTTGAGATTCAAATAATAACACAGTGTTGGGGTCCATCTTCCCCCCTAGATGGAAGGGGCCTGATGCACCTCCCCCAGCTGGGGAATGCGGCCCTTCCATCCTCTCTACATTGGAATTCGGAGAAACCGGTCGGGCAAATAGACCCCCGACTTAGCTGGCAGCCAGCCTGGCGCCTACCAGCCCCGCCCTGGTTTGGCGCGCTCAGAGTGACGTAGCCCCTTGGAGGTCAAGTGACCAGCCCCTTGGAGGTCAAGTGACAGCCTTTTGGCCTATCGGAATCCTGGCCAACCCCCTTCCCCCGGATCATCTCCCCTTGTCCCTCTCTCAATAAAGTTAGTTCGCTCTCAGAAGCTGACTCCGTGGTCTATGTACGTTAGCTCCCAGGGTCGGATAGCAGTCACATTGCCACGCGGGTCGCGCGCACGCCAGGCCGGAGCCGCCCCTACGTCTCACACTGACAGACCTGCAGGCCAAGGGTTAGGGGAGAGGACGATACGAGGGTAATAAGAGAGGAAATAAGCATTTGAGCCAGAGCAGAGAAAGCAGACCCAACATAGTGGCGCCCAGCGTGGGTTGCAGGAATCCACGCGAGGAAGCCCGGCTCCCGACCGGCCCTGACGGAAACAGGTTGGAAATCCTGAGACGCGCGATCCTCCCACCCCAGGTAAGAGGATGGGACAAGTCCAGAGTCGGCGAAACAGTTTGCCTTATAACCCAAAGGGTCAAGCCATAATTGAGAGGCATAATAGGACCCTGAAGGATCAATTATTAAAACAAAAAGGGGGGGGGAAGCCCCCAGGATCAGCTGAGGACAGCGATGTTTACATTGAATATTTTAAATTTCTCTAAGGACCAACCTCTGTCGGCTTTCCAGAGACACTGGTCAAGCCAAACACCCTACTTAAAAGTGGAGGCCCGGTGGAAGGATTCTCTGACAGGGGCGTGGCGTGGACCCGACCCAATTATCAGCGCAGGAAGGGGATTTGCCTGCGTCTTCCCTACTGGGGAACCGAATCCAATCTGGATACCAGCTAGAGATGTAAAATATTGTCGAACAGAATGACCACCCAAGGGCACCTGCCCTTGAGGGATGTCTCCCCTTGTTTCCTCTCAGGAAAGCAAAGACCGAGGTGGAAGTTTCTAAGGAGAAACGGGAAAGCCTGCCTGCACCAGCGATGGACCTGGACCCAGTGTCGGCCCTGTTTCTCCCCTGGACCCTGCCTGACGCCCTTTGGAGTAACGTTTGCTGTGGCAGCGTGGCCCACAGCCTTGCACAAGGACCAAAGGGAAATTTTGCACGGTTGTCCCTCCCTTTCGCTCCCCCCTTTGCTTCTTATCTCGGGGGTCCCCATTGGAGGGAAATAGGAGCTAAAGGACTTGGACATTTTAATGTTTTATTATAAATGTTTATAATAAGTAAGGTATTGGCACCTTGCTGCAATGTTTACTGTGAAGTGTTTACTAACCTCAGTTGTTAAGTTGCCAGCATCCTGGCTGCCACATCACCAGGACCTGAACCTGCCCCTCTACCTCACCATCAAGGGAAGGAAGAGCCATCTGCGCTGCCTTGAGCGACACCAGACTGGACCAGAATTACTGTTTTCCGTGGACTGACCCCGATAAGAGACCCTCCATTGCCTTGTGCCTTGTTGTAATTACTCATGTGTTACAATTGCTCATGTGTTACAGTTGCTCATGTTTGCATTTGCCTTGTACTACGATTGCTTATGCTCATGTCTGCTTTATGCTCCCATTTACCTTATGTTTACATTGGGTCTCTTGTTGTAAGCGATGGGCCAGAGCTGTCTAGGTACCAAGTGGCCTTTGGTCTTTTAGCCATATAAGAACCCCAAGAGGCTCATCACTCAAACCCTGGGACCTGCTGCTCAGTAAGGTCCGCCGGCACCGGAAAAATTATCAGGCTCTCTTCCGAGTGCCAATCCCACTCTCCCCAAGGCCTCTCATCGGGCCCGCCAGCCCGGCAGGAAGGTCAGCCTGAAGAGCTAGGGCGTTAGCCCAAGACGGGTAAGACTCCCCTTGGGGGGGGGCAACCTAAGACATGGCGCGCTCTCGAGTAGGGCGCCTCCTGCTGTTCGAAAAAAAAAAATAAAAGAGGCAGATGTTGGGGTCCATCTTCCCCCCTAGATGGAAGGGGCCTGATGCATCTCCCCCAGCTGGGGAATGCAGCCCTTCCATCCTCTCTACATTGGAATCCGGAGAAACCGGTCGGGCAAATAGACCCCCGACTTAGCTGGCAGCCAGCCTGGCGCCTACCAGCCCCGCCCTGGTTTGGCGCGCTCAGAGTGACGTAGCCCCTTGGAGGTCAAGTGACAAGCCCCTTGGAGGTCAAGTGACAGCCTTTTGACCTATCGGAATCCTGGCCAACCCCCTTCCCCCGGATCATCTCCCCTTGTCCCTCTCTCAATAAAGTTAGTTCGCTCTCAGAAGCTGACTCCGTGGCCTATGTACGTTAGCTCCCAGGGTCGGATAGCAGTCACATTGCCACGCGGGTCGCGTGCACGCCAGGCCGGAGCCGCCCCTACGTCTCACCCTGACAGACCTGCAGGCCAAGGGTTAGGGGAGAGGATGATACGAGGGTAATAAGAGAGAAAATAAGCATTTGAGCTGGAGCAGAGAAAGCAGACCCAACAACACAGACCAACGATATATATCACAGTGCCAACATGTGCAACAACACTGTTTATGCTACAGGTAAGAAGAGAAGGGTATATGATTATTGACAGGGATTATGAGGCTTTTGCAACAAAATAGAGACACAAACATCACTGTGATGTTTCCTAACAAGCTTCCATCTGCTTCCAAACAGAGATAAAACTTAGGAACATATTGTGTTTCCTGGCGTCATGCACAGCTGTATCACAGATGGCTGTAGATACAACACAATAGGAACATCATTAAAAACACAGAGGCCAAAGGCCCAGATTTCATGATAAAATCCTGATCTGGGTATGGGAGAAACATATACTGAGTATAAGTTTTTTAAATTATGTAGAGAAATATTTCCACCCACTTGTACACGAAGTTTAGAAAGAATTCTTAGTTGGCATGGAAGTGATGCCAACGAAAGCTATTTTTTTTCAGACCAAATAAGAAGCAAAATATTACACACTTGACACTTTTTTTTGCAAGCTCAGTGTTTAATAAGAAATTATCTATATTCAGTTTTCTCAGAAAAACAAAATCAATCCATCTTATAAACAAAATGAGTACTCAGTCACTGACAAGCAAGTAAATATTTTTAGCCTTCATTTTCATTAGCAAAAAGTATCCCAAAGAAAGTTACTTTTACAAGAAGTACAGCTCAAACACAGAGGTGCTATGTGCCTCCGAATACAGACACATTGATTTAGACACTTATTCCTTAGTCTCCCCTTTATCTGGAATACGTTCTTCCTTTTACAAGAAAACCAAGGCCTACGTTCTGGGCACAGTTAACTGATTCTGAGTCCAGCATGCAGCTGAAAGCAAGCTAGGCACTGACCTGGAACAGACAACACACTCTTCCCAGTGGTGAGACATGAAGGCATACCCAGTCCTCCTGCCAAAGGCCATATCAGCTATTCAGTGGGAGATGGCAGGCAAGGGATGTGGGATGCGTTAGGTAGAGGGAGTTCCAGGCTCAGCATCCTGGCTGCCAAGTGGTCCCTGAGCCCTGGGTGCACCCTGCCCTGCTCTTTGTTACATAATTCATATGTTCCCCCTTTACTTCCTAGGGTTACTCTTCTGCCCCCGGCACCCCAAAATGTCTCAAGTAGTCAAAACCCAGAGGCAAAAGAAACGTACCCCTGCCAAATCTATGACTGAGACACACCATATAAAACAATAAGTGGCCCAGGACCACATTCAGTGAAACCCACGTGAAGCCACACAGGAGTAAGGCTATTTCTTGACAAGGAGAGGTAGTGCTCCAGGTAATCAGGAAAGAATGCCACCATAGAGATAATAGCATGTTCCAAACATAAGCAGCCTTTCCCAGCTCCATGATTGGTGGTGGTACAGTATGCACGGGCCTGAGGGTTAGCGGAGCAGAGGCCTGACTCTTACAGAGCTGGGTGATTTGGCAGAGGCTCACATCTATCTCTCATTTTCACAACCCCTTATTCAATGAGAATACTACCTATATTGTAGATTACAATGAGGTACTTTTCTCCCAAGGTGAACCTTGAACCTCCTGAAATGCTCATCCTCAGAACTCTTAGAACAAAGTCTACATTGTAGTAAACAAACCAACCAAACACTCCCCAGGTGTTTAAGTACACTGAAATTTGAGATCTGCCATTATAAATGGCTAGCCACACTTTAATGGGATAGCTACCATCTACTTTAATCAACAAACCCTGCCCCTCCTCTCAAAAAAAAAAAAGAATCCTAAACTTCAGGCTGCTGAACTTGTAATTCCAGGATAGGCCCGCTTTGGAACAACACAAACCTTACACCATAGAAATGAGAAAAGGAATAATTATCAGTACCAACCCACTGGAGCTTAAGCTTCTGCTTGCTTATCAAGATTCCTACGAAGTACAACAAGGACTTTACAGTCCTACCACCTGGAAAGCTTTTTAAAAATCCCTGTCTTCAAGGCTGCACCCCAGACAAATGAATCACTGTCTCTGGAGGTGGGATCCAGACATTTGTATTTGAAAAAAAAAATTCTCCCAGTGAATCATTATGCAGAAAGTTTTTTTTTTAACATTGCTAGCAAGTGTGGGGAAGGATTGTGAACCACACACTGTGAAGGAATAGGGAGAAAACACTGGGTACCATTAAACTAAGCAAGTAGGATAATCTAATTGTTCCCTAGCCTATACATAATTAAAATCAAATTTTATTTCCTACCATTCTTTTCTAAGAGATAGAAACAATCCCTTAAAATCTATTGGAATATTTATACCCATACTTGCACTTATAGATTTGAATTGTCAGAATTCATATCTGTAAGTGCAGGTTTGACAAAGGTATGGATTCACAAGCTGCAATCCAAATATATCATAGCATAAATGATTCTACATTCCATGGATTCGTTTTAGTATAATCACAAATTAGTAACAGCCACACAGATGACTTAGTAATGGAAGGCCAAGTGCAAAAGCAATCCTAAGACCCTAAAGCTGCCTTCCCTCACCCCTACTTTTTTTATAGTTGCTGATACCAACAGTGACACATGATCTAAAAATCTTACATGGACATTTCTAGAAATCAACAAATCCTAAGTTTAAAATAATGGTTTTTTTTACAGTATATTACAGTATTATATTATGATCATTGCCCTGTTAGATTAGTATCAGCTATTGTTGTTAATCTGTGACTGCACCTAGTTAACAAATTAAACTTTATCATCTGGAGGGAGAACAGTGTGGAGTTCAGTATCATATGTAGTTGAGACATAGATGAAAAGTTCTGGAAGGTTCCTTATCCCCACCTCCCTAGGAGAAAGGGGACTGTTACACAAGTCAAGAGTGTTACCTTCCATAAAGTTCAAGAACAAGCAAAATGGCACACCAATAATTTGAACACACGGTTCGAGAGGGAGGATGCAGGAGAAGGACAAATTCTTCAGTATTTCCTTTGCAGAGAGGAGAAAGAGACAGCACAGGAATAGACAAGGAGAGGCACAGAGGCAGATGTAAAAACAATACAATAAAATCAGGAATGTCCTGATTCTAGAGGGGGTGATGTGTTCATAGGTCTTCTCTGAGCCCTAAGTACAACAAAAGCAGGCTGTGAATGGACAGGTGGAGATCTATCACAAACCAAGAATTGGGACTGCTCTAATAGGGTGCACTCGAGTTGCAAAGATGGGGGCTCGGGAAGAAAATAAGAGTAGTCAGGATAACAGCCTACAATAGCATTAAGAAGGAAGGTCAAGGGAGGTTAAGGGATTCTGGTTAAAGTCAAATGCTTAAGTTTGCTAGAATCCTTCCATCTTCCCGATTCTATCTCTGTTTAGAAACAAGAATTGCCGAAGGGTACAGACAAGGTAGACAAGTGTCATCTCAGGGCCTGGTGGCTCTTTCAGGTTTTTAACCACCACCACCTCTATGGCAGCTAATTGAGGGTGAAAGATCATGAAAGGAGAACAATTCCCAAGTCATACCCAAAAGGATCTAATTTCTAATTCAACAATGCTCAGGGCAGGGTTTTTGTCTTTGAGAGTTACATTCTTTATATTTCTGTAAGATATTAACTGAGTCTTGATGTAGTAGGATTTGTCATGCAGAATGGTACTATCAGTGATAAAGATTGGAGGTTGGGATTTGGCAGGGTTATTTAGTGTAGACACCTCCCCATCCAAAAGATAGTTGATAGGAAATAGGGAAAGTTTTATTCTCTTCTTCATGTCTCTGATCTTGTGATGTGAAATTTGTCTGAACCATTTTTGTCTCATTTCCATTTCCTCCCTTGAAAACCAAGTGACAGGTTTAGTTCTTTTCCATTAGAAATTTCTGCAAATATGATTTGACTTTGAGGAAGCATTTGAATACATAAGCCTCTGGTCAGCAAATTCGACAGGCAGCCGCTAGATAGGGAACAGATTTGTTTAGCATTGGAGTCAGGAGATCTTTTTAAGATCAATTTTTAAGAGAATTTTGAAGAGTCTTTCTCCTTACACAACCAAGTTCTTAATAATTTGAAGGCAGTGTTCCAGCTTTACCAAAAATATGTTCTGAGACTTCTACTTTGGGTGACATAAAGTGAAAACAGAAAATAGGCCTGCTTTTAGAATCATCCTGTCCATTAGCGGTGGGTGCTCACATTTTAGGGGACCTAAGACCCACTTGGAAATGCTTAGAAATAACATGTAGGCTCATTTAGAAGCTGTAGCTTGGACCAGAAGAGTGCATTATTCACAAGCAACTTGGGCTACTCTGACATAGCAGAGGCCTCAACCACTCTGGGCAGGACCCCCTGACCTGCAGCCTACCATGAAAAAAAAAAAAGGAAGGGAGGGAGGGAGGGAAGGAGAGAACAAGGGAGGGAGGCAGGGGACAGAAGTTCTTCAGTTCTTACTGGACATGGGAAGGTCTGAAATAGTAACCACTGCACTCTTCCAACAACTTCACAAATTTCCATTCCTATTTTTTAAAGCTCTTCATGTTTGAATTTAAAAAAAATCACTACTAAATAATGACAGTCTTCAAAATCGAGTAAGAAGGTTCCCACATTGGGGAATTGAGTTCTTTGCAATCTTAGGAGAGCTGAATGGGTAACCCTTCACCCACCACTCAGGGCCCTGTCTTCAGCCCAGAGGTTAGCAGAAGCTTTGTCACCCCCATCTAGAGAACTGAGCGCAATGCAGAACCATCTTCTCCTCACAAGAAGTAGCAAGAGATGAGGCAGAAGCCGCTCATGAAGCTACTCTGTCTCTATAGGCTTCACAGATTTCTTCATCGGGTAAGTTGTAAAAAATGGGAGCATGGAGGAGGCATAGGACAACTCCCCTAACTCTCACTTCACTGACTACAATCTATCCCCACAGCTCAGTGTTGAGTCCTTAGTCCCCATCTGGTGGTGATATTTGGAGCTGTGTGGAAACTTTAAGAAGAAGAGTCTAGCTAGAGGAAGTAGCTCAGTAAGGGATATGCTTTTGAAGATAATACTGTGTCCCCAGCTCCCTACCCTTTTCTCTGCCTCCCGGATGCCATGATGTCAGCTGTCCAGTTCCAGCACACCATCATCCACTATTACAGACAGAAATCTCCAAAATCATCAGCACAATAAGCCCTTTTATTTTGTGTGCAATTCCTGGTGCTTGAACTCAGGGCATGGGTTCTCTCCCTGAGCTTATTTTGCCCAAGGCTAGTGGCTGGCCACTTGAACCACAGCTTCTTTTCTGGCTTTTTTTTTTGTAGTTTAGTGAAGAGTCTCACAGACTTCTCTGCTTGTGGTGGCTTAGAACCTTGATCCTCAGATCTCAGCGTCCTGAGTACCTGGGATTACAGGCATGAGCCACCAGCACCCAGCAATAAGTCCTTCTTTTAAGTTGTTTTGTCAGGATTTTGGTTACAATTAAAGATAAAAATAATTAAGACAAACAAGTTTTAGGGTATCAAGTTTACTAAGGAATCTATTGCACATAGATTACAGTCAATTCACCATTGCATTCAGTCATCATATTTAATGCATATGAAACCAGGGAAACTGAAGGGAGGTATAGGGATGGCGGAGAATGATAAAGGATTAATAGTGATCAAAATGCATAAAGTGACATGTTGAATGGTAACTCCTTTGTATAGCTACTAAAGATAGTAAATAAATACATATCTATTTATATTTCAAAAGGTATATCTTAAGAGATTCAAAGAGAAAATATGTTCTGGCTCAAATGTAGATTTCTCTTCCAAATCCCCAGTGCTAGAAAAGGTCCCAAAACTCAGAGCACATCTTTTCCAGCCCCTGCCTCCCACCCTACCCAGCCTTTGCACCCTTGCCTTAGCCTCCCTTAGAGGAAGGGAGGCATCCCGCCCACCTTTTCTCCTCTACAGAGGCAGGAAGGGTTGCATGGAGAAGATGGAAGGTCAGGGGAATGGGGTTTATTTTGGTAAGGCCATTTGGTGTCATTGAGTAAAGAAAAATCAACAATCTTCTTTTTCTGTGATTGAGTGATAAGAAGAGAGTTTATAGCTCGCATGCTAACAATCGTGACAGCACCTCTTGGTAATACCTTTATCTCAAAGATTTCAATTATATGGGATTTTACCATGAGAAAATGTCACCAGTAAAACTTTCCCTTCCTTCTACTAGGAAATGCCTGAAATTTGTGATTAGTATGAACTATGTGTACTTCCTACTTGCCTCACCCAGGAGCCTAGTTTTCTTTTTCAGATTTCCTTCATAAATGCAGCCTGGTTTAAAGCATATTTTATTTTGGTACATTAAATTAGGCCATTTAATTGCTATTCTAATTTTATAGATACTGACATTTTCTTACTTCAGTCTTTATTTTATTTCCTACTAAGTTTTTCCACCTTTCAGCTTTCTTTTGATAACCCACTGGTAATTTCCTGTGAAGTTTCACTTTTTACCATTATGAGCTCCTCCAACCCAGTAGGTTTTATCTTAAAGTTGCCTCATGATAGTTTTGCCAGCCCTATTTTCTTTCTGCTTGCAATTGCCTAGAATTTCTGCCTTTCTTTTTATTGTCCAACTTAGTGCCATTTTTTTTCTTCTGGCTATAGTAGGGTTTGAACTCAAAGCCTTGAGCTTATAAGGCAGTTGGCTCTACCTCTTGAATGATGCCCACAGACTCTTTTTTTAAAAAATTTTACTCAAGATAAGGCCACGCTTTAGTCCAAGGACAGCATGGACTGTGGTCCTTCTCTTTGTGCTTTCCTTTGCCACTGCGAAGACAGGCATTCACCAGTGCATCCAGCCATTGGTTGCAATGGAATCTCAAACTTTTATGCCCGGGCTGGCCTCACTATCCACCTGCCAAGTAGAAGGAATATTGGCTTGAGCCACTTCACCTGGCTCGCTCAGGTACTTTTTCTGAAAAGTATATGAAGGTAGACTTTTGCCTTCTTTTCTGTATTTGAGACTATGTCTTCTAACAGGGAAAGTTAGCAAAATTTTCATAGTGTGATTGCTTATTATACTTTCATACAGATCATATGCTCCCACTGTGGGTTTTTTTAAATTTCAGAACATGCATATAGATTATTTTAAAATAAATATAACAAGGATATAAATTGACAGTGCAAGCATACCTTATCCTCATATGAACTTGAACAATTTATATTAATGCCTCATTATCAAAGAAAGATTGTAAAATGCACTGTCTCCTTTGGGCATATTATCTTTATTTGTTAGCTAATTCTATGATTATATTTTCAAATTTCTATTTCTCCAATTATCATTATTAAAGGGTACTACTCAACTATCCATCATGATTTAAGAGAAAATATAGACTCCACTTTTGAGCTCTTGCTCTCATATTTAATGATCTCTGCCTTATCTTGCAAGCTAAAGTTTAAGTGCCTTTTCATTTTGTTCAGTAAATATTCTATGTCCTCCATATTTTATAAATTATGAACATGAAAATAAGATATTTCCAATTTATTATTAGGTAAATATTTTTATTCAGTGAAGATCTAGATAGTGACATTTGCTCAGCAAAAGGAGATATGTTCTTTGGTCACCTTTCTAGTTCCAAGCATAAGTTCCAGTGGATTCATTTTTATTACCTATCATTACTCAGCATTCAGGTATATTTTATTTTACTTATGTTGATGTGGGATTTCCTTTGCAATTGCGGGGGGGGGGGTGTTCCAAGAACTTTTAATTGCCTTTGTTTTTATTTATTGACAAATAAAGTGTCCCTGTAGCATTAAAGTAATGTAGTTATCTTTTTGCAGCAAATCTACTAGTTTTTCTGTTTGCTTTTTAGTGTTACTGTGTTTCATTTGTCACATTTTCTTCTTTCTAAACTTGCCTTTTTAATATAGTAAATCTTCAAAAATAAATGTAGAGACTATCCTAACAGACAAAGCATTAATCCTTTCTTGTCTGAAATGTAGGATAAGTCACCAGAAGATGTCACAATGTCACCAATAGGATTCCATCATCAAATATGGAAAATCTGCAAAAGAATGTCAAATGCAAAGCTTCAACTATATTTAATCTTGCCCACCAAAGGGATCATAGGGCAAATTCCACAGCCAGCCACATTGAGTGGTAATGTGGGAGATGACATGTCCAAACCCATTTGTTTGCTTCTGACTCACCCACTCTTGCTTTCTACTAGAAGGATCTCAATGCATTTGTAGAACATTAGCTCTGTTTACATGACAAGAATAAAGTAAGCATGAAGGTAAGTATCAAACTATTCTTCTGAGTTTTCCCAATTATCCAACCTATGCTTTGAAACCCCTCCTTCATTTTGAACCCAGTGTCCATGG
Source organism: Perognathus longimembris pacificus (assembly GCF_023159225.1). NCBI lineage: Eukaryota > Metazoa > Chordata > Mammalia > Rodentia > Heteromyidae > Perognathus > Perognathus longimembris. Next base: position 58,623 of record NW_025961304.1, on the reverse strand, counting down.
TAGCTAGAGCCAAGGCCATGTTCAGTTCTTCTGTGCTCCAAAGCATGGCAGTTTCCAAATTAAAACCCTACATCTTGACCTTTCCTGCTTCCACTTTGTTTTCCATTGGGATTTGGAGGTTTGTTTTGTTGGGATTGTTTTTGTTTGTTCTGCCAATACTGGGGCTTAAAGTCAGGACCTAGGTAGTGTCCCTTAGCTTTCTTTTCACTCAATGCTAGTACTCTGCCACTTGAGTTACAGCTCCACTTCCAGCTTTTTGGTGGTTAATTGGAGATCAGAGTCTCACAGACTTTCCCACTGGGCATGCTTCAAACTGCAATCCTCAGATCTCGGCCTCTTAAGTAGCTAGCATTACAGGCAAGAGCCACCAGTGCCCTACTTAACTAAGAAGTTTTTGCCAAAGCTAGGATTATTTTGGAGGAGGGAAAGTGGGAAGGACAATTGTATTTACTTTTAGGAATAAGTCATGAAATCAGGAGTTAAAGAAACTTTCCATATCTTGAAAGTAGGCCCAACAAAAATATACACTTAGAAGCAAATTCTTCACTGATACATCTTTTACTTCTCTCTCCAAATGAAAGAAGAAAAGCCTGATTTTCCTATGATGGCTGCAATTTCAAATCTCCATGCCTCAATTGTGGGCAATTATTTATAAATCACCATCATCATAAAAGTAATTAGTCTCTCAGTATGTGATGAGTAAATAGCATGAAGTATAATAGTTTCATAGAACTTATAAAATGGATAAGGGTAGAACTTATCTCTGGGTAATAGGATGATAGCAGTTGTTTTTAAATTGTAACATTAGCTAGCCACTATTTTTAATTACTGCAATTGGCAAGTGTTGTTCATCCAATTAAAAAAGCTAACAAGTAGAATAAGAGCAATTATGGCATAGTCTGTTATTTGTGAGATGTATTTAAAAATCTCAAGAGCCTCTGCTTAAGGGGGAAAAATGCATTATAGGAAAAGAATACCTGTAAAAGAAAGCAATCAATACTGAGAGAAGGCAAGCCAATTACTTCCCACTGATAAGAGCACTGATTGCCTGGAAACTTCTAAACACCTGAAGGAAAGCAGGGGGGACCATAAATCTCTACTTTGATTCAAAAGGAAAATCAGCCCTTAAAAGTCCCCGTTTTCCTGCCGAGATATGATTTTTCTCTTTCTGATGAATTACAAGGAAGACAAAGCTGTAGGGTATCCAGGACAATGAGAAGGAAAAATAGGTACTCTCCACTAAAAAGGAAGTGAGCAGAAGGTAGCACAGACTCTCCCAGCTTTGTCACACAAAGGACTTCAAAGGGTTTTGGTACTCGGAGAACTGAGTTAAGGGCCTAACTAATTTAGGTAATCCTACAAAAAATGCTATGAAATAAAATGTATGCTTCTGAGGCTTGGTGGAAAATCAAGGTTAAAGCATCATTTGGAAATGGTGTTCAAATGAAAGCATTTCCAGATGAATGATGATGAATGTAGCTGCCATTTAACTTAGGACACATGTAGCCACCTGTGCAGAAGTATGACTACACAGGAAATCCCTGCATCCACTTTCTCTCTGGCTTGGTTGATGATGCCTGGGAATCCTGGTTAGGTAGAAACTGGGATCTTGATCCAGGTGCTATGTGACGCCTGGCCTCAAGGATGGGTATTATGCACACAAAGCAATGCTCAGCTTAAAAGTTTGCAAGTCCAGACCGGGATGGAAACAAAGGCAAAGGTCACACATGGCATCTGGAAAGCCTACTCATCGTGTCTAATGCCACATCTGTCAGCATCATCTCGAATCACTAACTCCACACTCACTGTCCCATGACAAGTGAATCTTATTCCATCCAGTCAGTCATCACTCACCTCTCCTCGCCCCATTCTCTCAGCGAGCCCTTGGTTAGCTAACTAACTGGGCAAAGTATGTCTTAATGATGCAATTCATAAGTGGTAGTGGCTAGAACTGGGCACATGACCAGCTCCACTGACAAGCTGTGTGATGTTCAGTGAGTTCCCGTGTAATGTTAGTCTAATACTTCCTAGGTTTGCTGTGCTAATTAAGCAAAGTAATACACATATAGCCTAATGCAGGGCTGCTGCCCAGTCAGTACTCATCACACCTTTTGAATCACTTAATCATGGATTTCTTTAGTTTTATCAACTCAAAACAGCTAAGAAGGGTTTCTAGATACCATATTTGCCAGAGTAGAGTACTACCTGGAGCTGGAACAACTCATGGGGTCCATGATATTACCATCTCATGGGAAGAACTGCCTCTCAGATCACTGGCATTTTTGTGTAGAAAGAAAACAGAGCTAGAGCGCTTGTATGAGCATTAAGTCTTGGGGTGCTTTTCAGCCTTGAGATCATCTAACAAAGCAAGAGGGCCATAAGGTAAGATAAATAAAGGGGCTACCAGGTACAGTTTTATCACACGTTGATAATGGAATCGCATGATTACTCAGTACAGCAGACAATTATGACTTCAACAGAGGGCAGTAAATGTCTTGCCATGTCTGGAACATGCAGACACTGAAAAGCAACCAGAGATAAACTATGACCAGGGCAGGGGGAAGGGGAAGACGATTCATGTAGCCAACATGACCAACACAAGACAAGAACTCAGAGGACAAACGGAGGATCCATGGCAAGGGTAGAGAAGGGAGAAAGAAGGCAACAGAGTTTCCACAAGAATAGGAAGCCCTTGGAGTCGAACAACATGGCAGAGTCAAACAAACAATATGCCAGGCATGAGATATTCTTGGAGCAACAGTCTTTGGGAGACTTTCACACTTCAATGAGTCTTACCTCCACTTCAGATCAGGGTCCTCCCTCCATGACCTCATCTGAGCCCCCTAAGTCCTCCCAACTCCCCACTTTCAGTGGCAGCTCAGGCTTCATCCTGAATGTTAGGACACGGTCATTCAGTACCCACTGTGAAACATGCCCAGAAGATTTCAGTAACAAATAGACTTCACCAAAGCCTCAATGCTCTGGAAGGATGTGTCTCCTCTTCCCATCTCCTGTCACCTTCCTCTCTCATCTAAGGGTACATAGAAAGCCTGCTCTGTGAAGGCCACAGCTCAGGAACTCAGACTCAATACCGGACTGATAGATAAACACAAAGTTGTGAAATGCTTCTCTATCCCCACAACTAAACATCTCACCTTATTGGTACAATCAACACGAATTAAGCTTTATATAGCTAAGAGAGCTAAAAGATACAGACTTCACTGGAGGAAATCCTGGGGAACCCCAAAGATAGCAGGGGAGACTAAAACAGAGAGACCTTACATAGACATATGTGAAAATCCGGATTTACCTAATATTTGATGGAACTTAACTACTGGGCCAATAAAAAAGGAAATTGCTAAGAAATTATACAAACCCTTTAAAACAAAAGATTCAGTATGCCAGAACAGAATATCAAATTAAAACTATATATCATAAATCAGGGAAAATTTAGTACCACAAAACTAAGAATGTATGAATGGACTCAATATAGGAGTAGTTAAAAGCTAATTAGAAAGCAAAATTTCTAGTCTCCCAATATGAAAAGAGCAAGGGGAATAAGAATAAACAAAGCACAGATGCAGAACAATGACTGCAAATGAAATAGTACTCCACCTTGGCAATAACTGAGTAAATATAAATAAAATGCAGCATCATCATTACCTATCAAACTAATGAAAAAAAGATAATACCCTATGTAACAAGAGCAATATAACAGATACTGTCACACATTATCCAAAAGCGATTGGCCAAAGGGGAGAGAAAAATTCTAAAAGGATTCATGTCCAAGCCTTCTTTGACCTAGTAATTCCATTTCCAGGAATCTATTGGAAAGAAATCACGTGTACAATATTTTGACAAAGGTGTTCACATCCCCATATTTGTCATGACCTTTTATATAGAAATATGAGATGTGGTTAGATGATTAAATAGAATATGGCAAAGCCATATGTTAGGAAAATGTGTAGTACTGAAAAATCACTGAAGGCTAACGTGGAAAAAAATTCATTATATAAAACCCGGTGATCACGGAGGAAACATGATACAAATGTAAATGTAATCTGTGTACAGACAATATTTATGTAATGTATTCAACATAACTAGGAATATATTACACAGATGAATACAAAATATAACAAAAATACTCCAAAATGCTCAGTCATTAAACATTCTGAACAGATTACAGCTGATTTACATATCTATTCTCCTATAAACATTTATTGGGCTCATAATTAGGAAAATATTAAAGGAAATCATTTTACCATTCAAGTTCTGAGAGCATGAAGAGGGTAAGCAAATGCATTGTTTTAGATGTTATAGTTTCAAATATACTTTTGTAATCTCTATTTTAGCACCCTTATCCTTTAAAAAAAACCAATGTATCAATAGCTCTACGGATAGTCACAGAAGAAGACATGGAATCTTATCCCCAGACAGCCTTTCCATTGCCCTATCCTGATAGGTATCAAATCTTGTCTTCCTGGGTGGTGACATAAGCAAGATGGTGGGACAGGAAGATCTCAACTCATTCTCACAGAGCTTCTGACTATCCAGAAAGTTTTGATGAGATCCTAGACAGCTCCCCTAGATGAGTGGAAGTCAACAACAGTAGAACTATATCAGGTAAGAAAACTCATTGCAGTTCTTCCATGTTACCCTTACCCACACTCAGCACGGCTGAATGGACTTGGGAGAAAATGTCTTACTCATGGCTTCTCCCTTGGCAAGGAAACAGGCATGGGCCAAACATTCCAGGTTTTCAGGGTGATACCTGCAGGACTGACTTCTCTCCTGCCCCATCCAAAGTTTGGATGCCCAGGGGTTGCTTGTTGCCCTACCAGAGAATCTGCAGTACTGTAAAGCAACAGCAAGGGGCTGTAGATATGGCCTAGTGGCAAGAGTGCTTGCCTCATATAGACGAAGCCCTGGGTTCAATTCCCCAGCACCACACATACAGAAAAGGCCAGAAGTGGTGCTGTGGCTCTTGAGCAAAAAGAAGCTAGTCCAAGGCCCAGGACTGGCAAAAACCAAAGCAACAGCAGATGGAGCCGGAGATGACAAACTCTTAAAAAAAAATACGGCAAATCTCTGGGAAATGAAGATGTACAGAGAGAAAACACGGATCCAGAAAAGCCCCTCCAAATTGCTCTCCAGACTGGTGGGCAAAGGTCTTTCCATGTATGAAGGTAATAAATTCTCAAACTTAGGTGCAATGGAATTGGAGAGTTGGGTTGTGGGGTGGAGGGGTGGGAGGAGGGATAATTAGGGTTAGATGGGTCACAAGGGGAGGGTCCTGATCTGACTAGATGGTTAGCCAGTCTATAAAGATTGTGAGAACTGAGTGTTCTTACAAATGCCAAAATTATAGCAAACAGACAAATTGTACATCAGCAGCAAGGTCTATAAAGAAACAAGGAAATATGGCCTCATCAAAGGAACAGACATTTCCAAAACTCTTACTTCCAATGAACTACCAGAAAACCAGAAGTGGTTCTTTGGACCAAACTGGTAGAGCACTAGCTTTGAGCAAAAAGAACTCAGGGACAGCACCCAGGACCCGAGTTCAAGCCGCATGATGGCACAACAAGAAAAAGAAAGAAAAAAGAGAAGAGAAACACAATAAGCTATAGGTATACAAATAAAATCAGGAAGAAATGAAAACTGAACAGAACAAGAATATTAGCAAACAAAAATAAGATAAAAGAACAGACTTGACTCTGGAGCTAAAAGAATTTAATAACTGAATTAGAAACTCATTGAAGGGGCGCAATAGCTGACTTCACAAAAAGCAAAACAAGTCTATGAACTTAAACACAAGTTGCTAAGTTTTATATAGTCAGAGGAACAAAATACCATCAAGCAAATCAACATTCACTGTGTGTGTGTGTGTGTGTGTGTGTGTGTGTGTATAGATAGATAGACAGATAGATAGATAGATAGATAGATAGATAGATAGATAGATAGATAGATATAGATGGGGAGGGAAAAAAATCAGCAGAAAATTTATTGGAAAAACTATTAGCCAGAAACTTCCCAACTCAGAAGTAAAAGAATTTAAAAGAATTTATAGACGTTTTTGTGGTGTCAAGGTTTGAACTCAGGGCGTTGCACTTGCGAGGCAGGGCTGCCATGCCTCCAGTCCTTTGTGCTTTACATTATTTTTCAGAGAAGTTCTTCCATTTTGGGACCAGCCTTGGACTCTGAGATCCTCTAGCATACTCCTACCAATGCTCCCGTGTAGCTTGGATTACAGGAATGCATCTCCATGTCTGACTTGCTTGTTAAGATAGTGACTCAATATCTTTTTGCCTATGCTGGCTTCAACCCATGATCTCCTTGCTCATGGTCTTCTTCAGATCTTCTTCTCCCTCCCAAGTTGCTGGGGTTATAGGTATGAGCCACAGTCTGAGCTTCTGGATTCTTATTTTTCTAAAGAAAAATAATCTTTGCCTATTTCCATGTCCTGAAGTATTTTACATGTTTTCTTTTTTGCAGTTGCATAGTTTCAGTTCTTATATTTAAGTCATTTGTTCATTTTAAGTTGGTTGTTGTATATGGGAAGAGAAGAATCTGCATCCACTATTCAGTTATCTTTTTATCATCTTTAAGTAGTAGTGCACAGGAGTCACCATTCAACAAATCTATTTAAATCTACTTGTAAGTGCAGTGTATCTGGACCCATGTCACCCCTTTCTTTCATCATTCTCCCCATCTTGCCCAACCTAACCCCTACTCTCAATTTTCCCAGTTTCATAGGATACATGTTGAATGTTATGACTACATTCTCCCTACCCTCTTTTCTTGATTAGTCTTCCCCATTCCTGAACCTCTCCCCACCTTTCAAATACCTTTCCTGATATTCACGTTGTTGTATTGTGAGTTTGTTTTTCTAAGAAATTACACCATTTGAATTATTCATTGCAAATACAGTTAATATGTCCATATACCCTTGCATACAACTCTGTATGTGTTTACTTGCATATGTATAAATTAGGTCCAGCTTCCAGATATGAGAGAAAACATGCATCCTTTGTCTCTCTGGGTCTAACTCATTCCACTTAATATGATTTTTTTCCCAGGGCTTTCCATTTCTTTTAGAAATATGTAATCTCATTCCTTCTAATGAATGAATAATATTCCATCGCATATATATACACATATATCACATTTTCTTGATCTATTTGTACATTAAGGGGCATAAGAGCTGTTTCCATCCCTTAGCTGTAGTGAATAGTGCAGCAATAAGCATGGTTATACAAGAGGCTTTAGCATATGATGGTTTGTAATCTTTTGGATATATGTTCAAGTGGGATTGCTAGATCACAGGGTAGTTCTAGGTTTACTTTATTGGGTTTATCTAAATAAACTTTGCTTCCTGGGGTGGTTGAGGTAGTTTAAATTCCCACCATCAGTGTGTTATTAAGGTTCCCGCCCTCCCCTCCCCCCGCATCCATGACAGCCTCTATTGTTGTTTGTATTCTTGATCATGTACACATTTTAACTGAGATGAGATGGAATCTCAGTGCTGTTTTGATGTGCATTTCCTTTATGGCCACCAATAAAAGCATTTCCATGTGTCTATTGGCAGTTTTTACTTCTTCTGAGAAGTCTCTATTTAGCTCATTTGCCCATTTATTATTTGGGTTATTGATTCTTTGAGAGTTTAGTTTCTTGAACCCTCTGACGTGTATCTGACACAGGTCTTCTCTGAGTCTCTAGGCTGTCTATTTTAGCTTATCAACTATGTCATTCACTGGGCAGAAACTTCCTAGTTTGATTCAGTACTATTTGTCCATTCTCTCTTTCACTTACTGCTTAGCTCCATCCTTCAGCAGGTAAATATCTAACTTTCCCAGCAACATTTTCAATATTACCGTGTTTTCCGGTGATCATAGCATTTTAGTATATTATGAAGTCAGGTAATATGATGCATTCTGTATTGTTCTTTTTGCTTAAAATTACTCTGCATAGTGTGTGTGTGTATCTGTGTGTGTATGTGTTCTAGGATTCTTTCCCAGTTTGTAGTGAATGTTACATTTATCCATTTGTATTTCATTGTTTCACTAGCTATTACAAATGAGACTCCTTGTCCAGGTAACTCATGATTGGATCATAGTCACGCTGCCATGCTGTCCATTGATCTTGTGTCCAGCAGCTCTGCTGAATTCATTTATTAGATACAGCAATGACCATCTGACTTTCTCTTTCCCAATCTGGATCATTTTTCTCTGGCCTGAGCTCTGGCCATAGTCTCAACCTGAAAGTGAATGGAGGTGGTGACAGTGACAAACTAATTTTTTACAACTTTTCATTTTTCCTAACTCAGTGTGCTATTAACACTGTGTGTGTGTCTCTGTGTGTGTCTCTGTGTGTGTCTCTGTGTGTGTAGTGCACAAGCCTTTATTATATGGCAGCATGCTCCTTGTAAGCCCCTTGCTTTATCTTTAAACTTTCTGCTACTTGATGTAACTCATAAATTCTGCAGCTAGCAACCCACACAGGGAGAGTGTGAGTAAACCAGGTGTAATTCAAGTGTGAACGAGCAAGATGCATTCACTGCGCATCCAAGGCAGCGTGAGGTATGTTTAAGGAAATATGTCCCATCGTTGGGAGTGATAAGAAAAGAGAGTCACTTCCAGCCGGCTATGGGAGAACACATTTGGAGGAGCAAAGGGGTCAGGAAATAAAAGAGCCTCTTATGTAACACAAGAAAAAGTGGAGCTGGCCTTGCCATCTCACAGAGCAAACCCCATGTCAATGCTAGCAAGACCAAGCAGCCCAAACACCACCACCCTCATTCAGCGCAGCCATAATCCCCAAACTAAAATAACAGGTACACGGGGGGCATCATGTTCCAACAACAATTCCAGCAGAAGACAGATGATTTCACTAAGAAACAAGGTATCAACAACAAATAAATTGTTGTAGGCTTCACTTATGTTTGTTTGCTGTCGCTCCAAAGGCTTGAACTCAGGGGCCGAGCACTGTCCTGGAACTATTTGTTTCTTTTTGTTTGTCAATGCTAGCACTCTACTATTCGAGCCACAGCTCCACTTCTATTCACTTCTAGCTTTTTAGTGGTTAATCAGAAATAAGAGTCTCACAGACTTTCCTGCCCATCTAGCTTTCAACCATGATCCTCAGATCTCAACTTCCAGAATATCTAGGATTACAGGCCCGATTCACGGGCAGCCAGATAAGTTTCTCTTCTCTGACAGGCATCTCTCTCCATCGATAGAAAAGATAGTAAATCATGACTGAGAAAGATAACTAGGTAACATATTCAGGAGTAGACTACTCCAGGATCTGACTTGGCTTTCATAACAGTTTAGGGCCTAATCTTGCAATCAAACTCCTCCTAGTTCCCCACCTGCCTCATATGCCTCTTCCCCAGACATTGAAACATCCTCTCCTACCCCAAAGCCCTTCCTTCTAGAAGCTCTCTGTCTAGATTTGGGGCTTTTTGGACTCCTCTCAAGCCCCTCAAGTCTCTCAATAGACATTGTTGCATCAAGAGGCCCTCTTGAGCTTCATGTTTACAGCACCCACCATCATCACTACCCATCCTGCTCCAACCTCTTATCCACACTTCTTCTCCGCAGTCCAACAAGATCTCACCTGTAGAGCTATGAAAACTCCGTTTAGTAGCTGAAACAGAAGCAAAGAGATGACTTTATTGCTCACTATGGTGAAAGAGATGTACAGTGGATGAAGAGTAGCTCCAAATAGAACAGATGAGAGGGAATTGTGAAACAGATATATAGAGAATTTTAAAAAGTATGCGGCTCTATGATTGGCAGATTTCTAAGACACACGTGTATGGTGTCAAATAGGTTATCAAGTAAGGAAAGCTGTCGTTAATTGCTTGCCATTTAAGACACAAGTACTAGAGAGCCACTGCTGTACGGTGAGAAAAAAGAGAAGCCACATTTTGAGAGGTCGAATTGGGAGCCTTTATTAGAGCTTTGGTGGTCTACAGATGGACTTCTGTCTCAAAGATCTGCAGCCCGGAACAGAGCTTACACAAAGCTTTTAAAGACACAAACCACATGCTTGGGGTGGAGGCACGCAAACCCAACAAAAGCAGACCTTCCATGGACATACTCAGGTATAAGCTCAGGTACCAGCAGAACTTTTCCATCTAGGGAAGACAGGCCTCAACCTTCCATCTAGGAAATACGCCTGAGCCTTTCCACATAGGGGAATCTTAAGAGACTACTCTGAGCGTGGTGATTCAAGCCATTTAGGGAGGTAATCAATGCAGAATCATAGCATTCTCTATAAGGCTATAACATTTGCATTTTTCTGAAGCAGTTTTCCTAGCTCACCTTGAGCTAGGCATCTACATTTAACGTATGGCCTCTCTCCCTTTCAGTACTGGGTACTCAGCAAGAGGTACGAAGATGGCTGTGAGAAGTTACTCAGACTTGGCCTCCTTACATCATAACTATCCCTGAATGGATGTCTTTCTAAAGAAAGGATACAAATCTGGTCCGTTTTAAAACCAACTTTCATTAAGGCAAGTTGTAGACTAAATGAACAGATCTAAAACAAGCTTCAATGTCAACTTGTAACCAAGCCTCCCAAGCCACTAAGCCTTCCCTACTCTTCTCTGAGGTCAAATCCTATGTGACGGGGTCCACCATTTTATTCACCCTAACCTAGGACTCACCACAGCACCGATACACTCACTGTCAAATGACTAAGGGAATTCCTCTGCTACATTATGAATAGCGAGAGCTTTTAGTTTATGGTTTGCTACTTAGTTCTCATAGCATAACACAGTGGTTGAGGATAGCTTTATAACCACACAGTCCTGGCTACCAATTATGGTTTTTGTCATGAGCTAGTTTGTGGTCACCTCTACTTCCATTTCATTATTTAAAAGAAAGAAGGGAGCAAAGAATAACAATATCTACTCTGAGGATTACTAGTACCCAACTTCTAGCACCTAAGTCTCTCGCCACATTTATCATGTGTTTTATCACTGAGCATTTCTGATGGACTCCAATAAGATTTTTGAACATAAAAACAGGAGGATAAGATGTGGCTCTACGAAAAAGCATCAAGTAGGGCCTGAAATGAAAGTATTTATGAGGTGTTTTAAAAAGTGTATTCTTATTTTTCCCAGGCCTGGGGCTTGAACTTAGGACCTGGGCACTGTGCCTGAACTTCTTTTGCTCAAGGCTAGCACTCTTACCACTTGAGTTACAGCACCACTTCCAGCTTTTTCTGTTTATGTAATACTGAGGAATTGAACCCAACACTTCATGCATGTTAGGCAGGTACTCTACCGCTAAGCCACATCCCCAGCCCCTAAAGATATATTCTTACTCTCTGTAAGTAGTTGTACAGTGCCATTACCATTCACCAAAGCAGTTTATGAATACAGGGCATTTTAATCCATGTCACCCTTTTCAATAGCCTCATTCAACCCCTCCCAACCCACTTCTTCCTTTACTTACCTTAATTTTAGGTTATTTATTTTATCATATAACAAATCAGTTTATATGTACAATGCATCTTGATCTGTATCATCATTACAAGGTATTGTTTTTTTTTAACCCTAAGTTCCCTTGATCCCCTTCCCTCCAACTTACTTTTAGCGATAGCTCCCATCACAATCCTAACTGCTGCCTCCTTCAACCTCCCAGCTGCTAATCATTCCTGATACCTCAACATCAAGATCTTCTGCAGATGTTAACTAAGCTAAGTCATTTTCTCCCCAAAAAAATGCTATTTATTAAATCAGTGTGTCGATCTATTTATTTTCTTAACCCCGTACAATTCATTGTGACCTATCAAATAACTGAAACCTGAAACACACACATTATAGAAGACATTTTGAAGAAGAGACTGGGATGCCCATTAGGCCTGTGTGGAAAGAGGTTTCTAGGGTTCAGGATAAAGTTCATCTGCTCTGTTTCCAAAGTCCAGTCTTGGCAAGAATGACAGTATCCCAGGCCTATGTAGGTTTAACTCACTTTCTCTAAAACACACACATAAGCACATGTGCACACACACACACCATCACCCCTCCCCCCCACCACACACACACCATCACACAGTTTCATCCAGCATCTCCATCCTCTGCTTGGAGCAATCAGAATCTCTACTACCTTTAAATTAGGGTTATGGATACCAAGAAGCATTGGGCTGAGTATACCTTTGCAAATGGCTGTGAACATCCCAGAGATGATTGTACTCCCTGTATATGATGTGGCTTTGGTTACCTGGATTTTGCTTTACTACTGTCCCTGGATCTCATCAACACAGACACATTCAACTATATACTGCATAAATCAAAACAGCATGACCTGTGGTTGTGGTAGGCCTGGGTATGAGGGCTGTCTTTTCTTCTCCCTCTCCCCTCTCTTCCTCCTCCTCTTTCTTCTACCTCTCTGTCTCTGCCTGCCTGCCTGCCTGCCTGCCTGCCTATCTGCCTGTATATCTTCCCCCCTCTCTCTCCCTGCCACTCAGCTATCTGTGTTGCTGTGGAGAAGTTTCCTAAGCCCACTGAAATGTTTTCTTTAACTATTCCCATCTTGTGAGATTATGAGCATTCAACTTAGAAACCCTAGGCACAGAGCACAAATCTACACAGAGGGACCCAATACTGGGATCCACACAAGGTAATGTACCAGTCTATACATGGCGCTACAAAGAGGAACTACAGAGGAAATGGAGAAACTATAAGAGGTACATTCTAGTGGAAGACAGAACGTGAGCAGAAAAGACACATAGGAACCCCTTTAAACACCACTGGCCTGGGCTAGAAATTTCAAGCCTAACACTTTAATTAAGAATGAAAACCACCCAGAAGGATTCCTTTGGGTCTCTTGTGAACCTGACCTAAATAAAGAAAGTCAGCAGCAACCACGCTTCTGAATTTTCTGCTAACCTGGGCCCCGCCATTCTCCATCTCTGAAGACATTTGCTCCTGCTCTAAGAGGGCACCACTTGGTGGTCACTATGGGAATGACAGTCATTAACAAGCCGGCTTCCCAACCTCTCAGGCACCCATATTTAATGGGTGAATTTAATGGGTGAATTTAATGGGTGAATTAACATTCACCTAATCCTTATGTGGCAGAGCTAGAACTCCATGCTAGATATACAAAGCAGAAGAAAACTCAGTGATAGTTCTCCACATACCACTGTCAACTGAATGTTTGAGCAAAGCTGATGAGAGAAAAATAAAGACCAAGTTCTTGTTCTAGCTTAGACCATGCCCTTAGCAACTCACCTTCCCAGTCTGTAGACTGTCTCCCTCACCAGAAGGACGCTATTTGGGAACAAATGGCCTTCCTTTACACCTTCCCCCTCTCGCTTCTATCATCCATCTTCCCAACTGTAGTAGACCAGCCTCCTTCCATTTCTAAAATGAAATGTTCCCACTCAATCATTAGGGAGGGCATGGTACTCATTTCCTTCTCTGTCTCCAAATACTTCTTTTTTTATTCTCATGAAATTCCCTTCTTTCTGCTAAGATGCAGAGAGCTGAGGGGCAGCAGATTAAGTTCAAAAGGGAGCATGCTAGCCCACTGGGCTCCCAGGATCAACTGTGACATTCTGAACATTTCAGAATTCCTCCTCCACAATTTCCTGTGCGCACCTTAGTGACTCTCTAGTTTTAATCCCCCGAGGATAGACAGACTAGGAAAAGAGATGAATTTTAAATGGAGTCCCTATTGATGACTCTGATGGGCAACTGGACTGGGTTCAGGCCATTGTGAGTCCAGAAATGACGTGCAGCTATTAAAAAAGAAAATTGACTTTCTCGGGTAGCCGGAAGGCAATTTAGAAAAAGGAGCTCTATCAAATGTGTTCCGAGCCCTGGAAAGATCTAGTGAAATAAGTTTCATGTCTCTCAAGACCATCACTTATAAAAAGTTGGGTCTATTTTTAGATGTGTAGGTTTTCTCAGCAGCTAGGACCGCATGCACTAAGGGAACTCATGAGGCTGGCAAGATGGTAGGAAGGACTAGAGGAGCCATGGGTGCTCAGAGGATGGCCAGGGCTGTGCTCCGATGTGAGGATTGGCCTCTACACCAAGACACCCCTCTACTGAAGAGTAGAGGCTTCATGTGCTCAGGTCTGGTCCAACCTGGGGCATTCAGCAAGAGTACTTAAGGAGAGGGAATGTAAAAAAAAATGCTTACCTTGTGTGCATAGGCATAGCTATGTTCACCTACACAACACCTGCAAGAGTAGTCAAAGGAGAAAACCCAGATTTACAAAACCAGAAGCTACGTGAAGTATGACCCATGTCTCTAAGACAGGTTGCCTTTTCCCTACGGGGAACAAGAAGCAGGATTGAAAGACCAAAGCAGGGTCCTGATCATACTGGAGAGGATTGGGCTGGTGGCAAAGAGAAGCTTGTGGATTCTACAGGACCTGAGTTCAAATCCTGGATCAGTCAATTACCAGATGTAACCTTCAGAAAGTCTGTTTCCTCCTCTTTAAGTGGAAAGAGTTAAGCTCTTGTGAGGAGTCAGTGTCAAATGCTCCAACTGTGGGTCCTAGAATGCAATGGTGAAGTGCCCTACAACGTATGCATTTTCCTTCCACAAAGGCAATGGATAGGAATGGCTGGCTATCACCAATATCTCAAAAGAATTAAAAAAAAAGTAGAGAAGGGTCCTAGTGCAGGTGCAGGACTTGAGCTGGGCTCTGGACAAAAGTGGAACTGTGAGTGAATGATAGGGAGGCCTGAGGAGTCACATAGCAGACAGGCAGCCCCTCTTTCCACAAGCCTTCCACATGTCCCTTCTTGCCACCGCCTGGGGTTTGTCTACTGATGGATTCCACCGGTCCCTTAGAAAAACATGATTGGAGAGAAGCAGTCACTGTGTCAACTACTTCACATTCCCTGTACCAAAAACAGTATTGGGTGCTTAATAAATATCAGCTACTGTTATTAAAATGTTTAAATGGGCCTGGCACATGATGATGACATATGTTCAATAAATATTAACATTAGTAAATATCTCTTTACAATTAGTAAAAAGAGAGAAAGAGAGAGGACACTAGACAGCAAGGGATTACTGAACACTGGAGAATAATCACAGAACTGCACAGAATAGTCACAGAAAGAGGAAGGAGAATTAACAGAGCAGCTGGGTCATAGAGGTTAGAAAACTGTGCCAACTGGGGAGGGCATATCTCAGACTATGGATCCCTGGGTTTGTGCAGAGTACTAGGCCAGAAAACAAAAGAAAAATGAAAATAGTCAATACTGGAACAAGGGTGCAGTCATGAAAGAGGAAGAATGAGCATTTTTCTGGCAATGGAAGAAGCAGGTCCTTGGGCTACGTCCAGTTCTGATTGTAAGCAATTGCCCTGAGATGGCCTCTTTGGCCTATTCCTTTCCTTTCCTCTTGTCAAACCATTCAGAAGTCCAGACTCTGGCAAAGTCCACAGGTGCCTAGCGCTTTGCTGGAAGCTGAACATCACTCTAATTAGCAGGCTTGTAATTTGTGCTCCAGATAGACTGGTTAGCTGGATTAGCTCCTCCGCAAATGTGCCTACTGTATACCAAGAAGGCTCTCTGCAGTCATGTGCACAGCTCCATAGTCACACAGGACTGTGGTGGAATCACAGCCTGGCACTTCTGGCGCTCTCATGGGTAGATCAGGACTCCAAGAAGCCATGACTGCCCACGTACCCTCCCTCAGGTAGCATCAGGTAACGTGTCATTCCAGAACACTCTGAAAAGCACTGAGCAAAAATTCCCAAGGCTGTCTTTCAATCCAAATTAAGATGCTGCTACATTAGATTGTAAACAAGCATGAGCCATGGCAAAGTCCCATAGAGCCTCCTCTCAACCATTAACAGTGATTAAAATGGCAGCCATTCCGGCACTAATCAAAAACTATAATGACCCCTGGCTGTATTTTCATGGAAGAGTTGCCTTGATTTCAGAGTATGAGCAAAAAAATCAAGAGAAGACATGAAAGTTCAGCTCCCTGCAAGCCTCCACCAGCCCCAGGCCTGCCCATGTATTCTGAACACAGGCAATAGACAGGGGATGGACAGACCCATCCGGCACACCTTGCCAGCCTACGAATTCCTTGCAGCTCTACTTGCTCAGAAGAAAATGCTAGTGGTGTACCTGTGGGTATATGTTTTGTGTCTGTACTAGGGCTTGAACTCAGGGCCTGGATGCCGTCCCTTAGCTGTTTCCGCTCAAAGCCAACACTCTATTACTTGAGCCATAGCTCCACATCAGGCTTTTCCGTGTTGTTGAATGGGAGATAAGAGTCTCATGGACTTTCCTGCCCAAGCTGGTGTCAAACCATGATCCTCACATCTGAGCTTCCTGAGTAGCAAGGATGCTAGGCATGAGTCATTGGAACCCTGCTATGTATCTGCATTTTATTTTCAAGCATTGAATGCCCATTAAACACCTCTTTCAGCTTCTTCTTGAATTGAAAACCATGCAAAATTGTAAATTCTCCCAGAGAAGCATAATCATTACCATTACCATATTTCAGAATTACCAGGTGAGACTAATAAGTTTCCAGCTCTTTTTTGAGTATCAAAACTACATTTAGAGGACATCCTCTCCTTGCTGCAAGACAGTGAGCTCAGAAGACACAAACCACACACTTGCTACAAGTCCCTGAACCTATCTCTTTTTTTGTGTGCTAGTCCTGGGGCTTGAACTCAGGGCCTGGACACTGTCTCTGATTTGTTTTTTTTGCTTAAGACAAATGTTTTATCACTGAAGTCACAGCTCTACCTCTAGTTTTTGTGTGGCTAGTTAGAGATGAGAGTCTCAAGAACTTTCCTGCCTGGGCTAGTTTCAAACTGTGATCCTCAGATCTCAGCCTCCTGAGCAGCTAGGATAACAGATGTGAGCCACTAGCACCTAGCCATATATCATCTTTTTAAACTCACAACTGAACTTGCAAGTAAAGGCGATATTAACAGGCACAGGAAGCACAGGAACAACTAAAAACTAGAAGTAAGCATGGAATTGCCTGTGAATTCTGTCCTTAGGAAGTGAGCCTTGGGAAGGGAAAGGAGGGAGCCAGGATGAATAGAGGACCAGAAGTAAGCATCTCCCAGTAGGTAGGCAAGAGAGGCAAAGCCTATGCAGCCTACCCAAGGCCAAAGGCTGCTGTCCCAAGTGAAGCCTCTCAAAAAGCAGCAGCCCCAGGAAAAAGAGGTTCAGAAATGTCTCCCAGCAGCTCAGGTCATGGGCCTGTCTGTCATCTGCCTATCAGTCTGTTGTCTGTCTGTCTGTCTTCAAGGAAAGAAAACAAACAGTTTCCCTACACAATTTAAACTCTGGACCGTTAACTATGGAACATTTGAGGGTTATCAACTTAGGCTGTTTTCATTGCCCAGAAATGCCAAGTTTGATGAATTAACATAAAAACTGGTCCCAGGTCAATGAGGGGCATAGGAAAAGCTGGAGCAGAATTCCCACAACCGCCGCTGTGGACAAGTCCCCAGGAAAAGTCAGACCCATTACAACCTCATACTACAAAGGCACTCTGGTGAACAGTGGGATGCTGCTACCAAGAACTGGAAATGATAGAACAATTTAGAAGAGAATTAAATGAAATATGTTTGAAATGAGACTAAAGCTAATCTCCTTAAGGTGCCAAACTTGCTAGGAGCCAACACTTATTCCCTATTTTTTAAATAGTAAAACAAAAACTATGTCTTATAAATCTAGACTAAAAGGACATTTTCTTAACCTAATTAGTACGTTAGCATCGGTCTTGATGATGCACTTTGATAAACTCATTTTAATGCCAGGAGTAAACCAAGAAGAGTTACCAACAGTGACTCTGCTCAATCTCATTATGTGGATAGTTGAAGGAAACATTTTGTAAAGGGCTTAATGGCAAATCCTTTAAAATTTGCTTACTATGTAAGTCTATACAACTCTGCCACTGTAATGCAAAAGGAGCTATGGACAGTATGGGAGTTGATATGCTTCAATAAAACAAAACAAAGGGCCAGTCAAATGCTAGTGGCTCATGCCTATAATCCTAGCTACTCAGGAGGCTGAGCTATGAGGATCATGGTTCGAAGCCAGCCTGGGCAGGAAGGTTCTTAAGACTCTCATCTCAAATTAACCACCAGAAATCAGGAAATGGTGGTAGAGCACTAACCTTGAGCAAAAGAGCTCAGGGACAGCATCCAGGCTCTGAGTTCAAGTTCTGTGACTGACAACAAAAAAATCCCAAAGGGTATAATAAAAGTCTATATTAATACATGAAGACAAGAAAAATAAGACATAGGACTTTTAAAAAGGCCTCTCAGGACTGGAGGCATGGCTCAGTTGGTAGAGTGCTACCCAATAAGCACATCAGATACTAAGTTCAAGTCCTGGTTTGGACCTAAAAAAAATAAAACAAAAGGAAAAATCCAGGTGCCAGTGGCACATGCCTATAATCCTAGCTCCTCAGGAGGCTGAGATCTGAGGTTCAAAGCCAGACCAGGCAATAATGTCCATGAGACTCTTATTTCCCATTAATCACAAAAAGTCAGAAGTGGAGCTCTAGCACAAGTGATGGAGTGCTAGCCTCCAGCACAAAAGCTCCAGAACAGTGCCCAGGCCCTGAGCTCAAGCCCTAGGACCAGCAACAAAAGAAAAAAAGAGCAAAAAGGCCTCTCAGTTTTAGAGTAACAGATATATATATATATATATATATATATATATATATATATATGTACATATATATGGATACAAGTGCATAATTTGTAAGAATATGTACAGATAAACCATAAGAGTGAATGACAGCTGAGTAAAATATATAAAGACAAATGAAGTCGCTCTTCACCAACAAGAGAAACAGAAAATACACAATAAAAGGAGCCATGAGGAATAAAGATAACTTTAACAAAACTATACAAGAAAAGTGTAGTGAAAAAAACACATGAAATCTTTCTGATAGATTTGAAGAAAGAATGCACCTAAAAGCATCCCCATGATCCCAATAAATGCCCAAGAGGGCTTCCATGCTCCAGAAACACATTTGGAAGTTCATCAAGACTGGAATAGCCACAACAAATCTGAAGGAGAAAAATAAGTTGCAATTCCACTACCCAAACCATCAGCCAAAAGTAGTTAAAATGGATGAAAACTAGACCAAGCCAGAAACACACCATTAACAAGCACATAACTGACTCAACCATGGTAGCACAAGTCTGCAATCCCAGCATGCAAGAAGGTGAAGCAGGAGAATGGTAAATTGAAGGTCAATCTGGGAACATAGCAAAATTCTGTCTGCAGAGACAGAATATCCACACATGTGAGCATATGGAATATAGCAGTGCAGGAAAGACTTTACATATAATGCAACTGGAAATTTATTTGAAAAAGAGTTCCAGCATTACTTGTATACAAAATCAATCCTAGATAACTGTGAAACATTTTACATTTCAAACATTTTCTTGTCAGTTGTGGGGCTGGAACTCAGGGCCTGGATGCTGTCCCCAAGCTTTTGCATTTGAGGCTAGTGCTCTACCTCTTTGAGCCACAGCAACACTTCCATAATTCTGATGGTTAATTGAAGATTAGAGTCTCATGGACTTTCCTGCCTAGGCTGGCTTCAATCTGGAATCTTTATATATCAGCCTCCTGAATAGGGTTACAGGTGGGAGCCAATAGCACCCAGCTTACAATTCAAAACTTTTAAAAGAATGTATAGGTAACTTGTATGTGTGTATTTGCATATGCACACACATGTACTAGTCATGGGGCTTGAACTCAAGGCATGAGCATTATCCTTGAGCTTTCTGACTTAAGGCTAGCACTCTAACATTTGAGCCATATCTCCCCTTCTGGCGTTTTTCTGGATAAGTGGAGATAGGACTCTCACAGACTTTCCTAACTGGGCTGGGTTCAAAATGGAATCCTCAGATCTCAGACTTCTGAGTAGCTAGGATTCCAGGCGCTGAGACGTGGGAGCCAGCCAGGTGACCATATTTTATGACATTGAGGTGAAGCCCAATTTCCACACTACATACCCCAAAGTCTACACCATGGAGAGGGTGAATATGAATCTATGAGAATTAGCACTGCCTCTCCACAAGCGACACCGCAGCCCACTAGCAATGTACCCCCAGACAGTGGAAAGACACTGACAACAAATTAAAATGCCTAGTATAATGTAATGATAATGTGCATATTATAGATGATTCTTGGACATCGTTAATAAAAGTTCGATGAGCATAGGAAAGAGGTAGACATGGACAGGCTTTCGGCAGCCAGTGAGTATGAAGAGATGCGACACCACACTAGTGAGCGAGAAGAACTAATGAAGGTGAGGAGGTGCACTTCCAGAGCAGTCAGATTAACCCAATGAAAAACTGGCTACACCAAGAGACTGTGGAGACACAGTAATTGCTGGTGGCAACATAGTGACAAAGCTTTGGAGAGTAGCTTGGAAACACCCACTGAATGGAAGACGCGCATATTGTTAGAAAACAGCAATTTCTCCTTGAGTTACAAGGGACTGCCGGACACCCATCCACACACACCTTTACTGCACCACTCTCTGTTATAGCAGGGGGGAAGAAGTAGTCATCATAACCTCTTAGGTGAAGAGGTGAATAAACAGACTTATTCGTACAGTGGAATATTATCGAACAATGAAAGTGAAATGACAAGGATAGGAAAGAAGCATACAACAGCTTAGGAAGGAGGCATAGGATACAAGATAATACAACTCATACCAATTGTTCAAAAACTTCCTAAGGCTAAGGTATAAATACAGAGATGAGCATGGAAGTGGAGTAGAGCTTTAGTAGTATCTAAAATGCTTTCTTCTAAGAAAAAACAGGAAGATGAGAAACACAAATGTATAGATAAAGGAATACCAGCACCTGCTTCATGTTGGTGCTGGACAGAGGCCTGGCAGTCATTATAGGACCATGTTCTGTAGGATGCCCTCATCAACCCCATTCTTTTAAAAAGAGATCATGCTTGGAAGAAAAATGCACAATTCTCATAACTCAATGAAGTCTTCTGGAAGAATGCAGCCCTGGGACCAAGCCAAGCCCTGTTGGCTTACCCCAGGGCTGGAAAGGTATGAGTCCTTCTTCATTCCTTCCTCAGACCCAAGCCTTCTACAAACACTAACTTTGTCAGACTCAAGAACCTTCACAGAGGGCTGGGAATATGGCTTAGTGGCAAGAGTGCTTGCCTTACATACATGAAGCCCTGGGTTCGATTCCTCAGCACCACATATATAGAAAATGGCCAGAAGTGGCGCTGTGGCTCAAGTGGTAGAGAGCTAGCCTTGAGCAAAAAGAAGCCAGGGACAGTGCTCAGGCCCTGATTCCAAGGCCCAGAACTGGCAAAAAACAAAACAAAACAACAACAACACAAAAACCAAAACCTGGAATCCCAGTTTTTCCAGGGCTTTTAGCATAAATGGGTGCTGGATTTTATCGAACGCTTTTTCCGCATCCAGCGATAAAACCATGTGGTTCTTTACCTTGCTCCGGTTGATGTGGTGGATTACATTAATTGACTTGCGTATATTAAACCAGCTTTGCATCCCTGGGATGAATCCAGTTTGATCGTGGTGTATGATTTTTTTGATTACCTGTTGAAGTCGATTGGCCAGAATTTTGTTGAGAATTTTTGCATCTATGTTCATCAGGGAGATTGGTCTGTAGTCCTCTTTCCGTGATGAGTCTCTGCCTGGTTTTGGGATGAGGGTTATACTGGCTTCATAAAATGAGTCTGGCAGTGAACGTTCTCTTTCAATTTCATTGAAGAGTTTGAGAAATATTGGAGTGAGTTCTGTTTTGAAGGCCTTGTAGAATTCTGCGGTGAATCCATCTGGACCTGGGCTTTTCTTGGATGGGAGATCATTTATTGCTGTTTCTATTTCAATACTGGATATGGGTCTGTTTAGAAGGTTTAAGTCTTCATAGTTGAGTTTGGGGGTATCAATTTTTTCTAGGAAATCATCCATTTCTTCCAAGTTCTCGAATTTGTTGGCATAAAGGTATGCAAAATAGTCCCTTATTATTTTCTGAATTTCGGTTATTTCTGTGGTGATGCTACCTGTTTCATCTCTTATCTTGTTTATTTGAGTGTGCTGCCTTCGTTCTTTGGTCAGGTTTGCCAGGGGTCTATCTATCTTGTTGATTTTTTCAAAGAACCAACTCTTTGTTTTGTTGATTCTTTCGATGGTTTTTTTCGTCTCTAATTGATTTAATTCTGATTTGATTTTAATTATTTGCTTCCGTCTATTGACTTGGGGTTTGGCTTGCTGTTCTCTCTCCAGAAAATTAAGGTGCTTCCTTAAATTACTGAGTTGCTGTTTCTCCAGTTTGTTGATGTATGTACTCAGAGATATAAATTTTCCTCTGAGTACTGCCTTTGCTGTGTCCCAAAGGAGCTGGTACTTTGTGCCCTCAACTTGGTTGAAGTCCATAAACATTTGAATTTCTGTTTTAATTTCTTCAATGACCCACTGATGGTTCAGCAGTGTGTTCTTTAGTCTCCATGAATTGTGGGATTTTCTGTGGTGGCTGATTGAGTTGAGCTCTAATTTTATTCCATTGTGGTCTGAAAGAATGCAGGGAATGATTTTGATACTTCTGAATTTGTACAGATTTTCTTTGTGCCCTAAGATGTGATCTATTTTGGAGAATGTTCCGTGTGCTGCCGAAAAGAATGTGTATTCTGTCCTTGCTGGGTGGAATATTCTGTAGATGTCGATTAAGTCTAGTTGGTCTATGCAATTGTTTAGTTCTGTGGTTTCTTTGTTCAGTTTTTGGCGTGTTGATCTGTCCAGAGGTGATAGTGGAGTGTTAAAGTCCCCCACTATCATTGTGTTTGGGTCTATGATTGTTTTTAGAGCCAGTAGTGTTTGTTTGATGAAGTTGGGTGCTCCTGCATTTGGGGTGTAGATATTTAGGATGGTTATTTCTTCCTGTTGGAGAGATCCTTTTACTAGTATGTAGTAACCTTCTTTGTCTCTTCTTACCTTTTTTAATTTGAAGTCAATTTTGTCTGATACTAGGATTGCAACTCCAGCCTGCTTATGGGGGCCATTTGCTTGATAGATTTGTTTCCAGCTGTTCACTTTTAGAAGATGTTTACTTTTGCTGGATAGATGTGTCTCTTGGAGGCAGCAGAAAGATGGATCTTGATTTTTGATCCAACTTATGAGCCTATGTTGTTTGATTGGAGAATTAAGTCCATTAATGTTGACAGTTAGGATTGAGAGGTGATCGTTTGTTCCTTGCATTATCACTATCTTGTTTAAAGCTGTGTCTTCCCATTTCTTGATCTAGTGTTTACTATTTAGGGTTCATTTCTCTGTCTGTGTTGGGATCTTGATTATTTTCCCTGTATAGTACATCTTTAAGGATTTTGTGTAAAGCTGGTTTGGTGGAGATATATTGTTTCAGTTTTTCCTTATTGTGGAAGACTTTTATTTGACCTTCGGCTATGAAGGAGAGTTTGGCTGGGTACAGAATTCTTGGTTGGTAGTTATTTTTATTTAGAGTTTGGTATATTTCATTCCAGGCTCTCCTTGCTTTCATGGTCTCTGCTGAGAAGTCTGGGGTAATTCTGATTGCTTTTCCTTTATATGTGATTGTTTTCTTTGCCCTAACAGCTTTGAGTATTTTTTCCTTGCACTCTGCTGAAGCTGTTTTGATCACAATGTGTCGCTGGGATGTCCTATTCTGGTCTGGTTGATTTGGGGTTCTAAATGCTTCTTGTATGTGTATAGGCCTTTCCTTCTGGATGTTTGGGAAGTTCTCAGCTAATATTCTGTTAAATAGGTTGCCTATCCCATTAACCTCTTTCTCCAAGTTTTCCTCAATACCTATTATCCTTAAATTGGGCTTCCTGATCGTGCCTTGAATCTCCTGTAGCGATCTGTTTTGTTGCTTGGACTGGATTTGTATTGATTTTTTATCTTTCTCCATAGAATCTAAGGAATCTTCAGCTCCTGAGATTCGATCCTCTGCTTCAGTTAGTCGGGACTGTAGGCTAGCTACTTGATTTTGAATCTCTTTTCCTTCTGACTGGTCTTTCCTGATGATTTCCATGTCATTTCTTAGGTCCTGTATGGACTTCTTTACTTCATTAACTTCATTACTTTGGTTTTGAGTGTTGTCTCTCATATCTTTAAGCTGGGTAGCTATCTTTTCATTTGACTCTTGAAGCTCATTTATCTTTCTATTTGTGGATGCCATGAAATTCTCCATTAGTTTTTGCTTTGCCTCCTCACGCTCTAACATAATTGACTGAAGAGTTTCAAACTTTTCATTTATCATGTTTATCAGTAGACTTTGTAGAGAATTTTGGGGGTTTTCTTCTATGTTTTTGATTGACTGCTCTGCTTCCTGGTTGTTTTGAGTGGGGGATAAGACTTCATTGTTTGCCATCTTTCTTGTGTTTCTTCTGCCCATTTGAATTGGGAATGCCAGTCTACCAGCACCTGTTAGCACCGTTTAAGATCCAAAGCAGCCCATACCAAGCACTGTTGTGTAAATCTTACAATTTCACAATTATATACAGATAACTTGTATACCTGTCTATAAAGATAGATTTGGTGTTCCTAAAGAATACAATTTCAATATAACAACCGATCCTGGGCCCTGTATTCAGTAGTTACTTATTTACTGTTACAACACTATATGCAATTCTTGTTTTTATATTAAGTTCTTTTAGGACTGGCTTTCTCTATGAACCCCTTTGATTAACTCGTATTAAGCTGGGATACCCTCTATCCAATAACCAGGAGTCAATGGAACCTGGAGGTCCAGGCAGTAAGTCAGGAGGGTAAGTGGGAGGTAGTAAAGAGAATAGAGTAAAATGTATTGGGGGGGGGTGGTGATTTTGTTTTAGTTTCAGTGACGTGGAAATGTGGAGAAGAGTAGAATCAGTAGAAAGAACAATGTTAAAATGACAGACACTGGAGAGTTAGCAGAGAAGGGTAGAGGTGTTATTTATAGGAAAGTAATTTTTAAAGGAAGAGGACGCAATGAGAGAAATAAAGTAAAAATACTGGAAGACAGATACACAAAACAGAGAAAAATTATTTAAAAAGGAAGCATACATAAATAAAAAGGAAAATAACAGAAAATGAACAACACAAACAAATAAAAAAATACAAAAAAAAACTTGATAAAACAAACCGGTAAAAATGGAAAACAAACAAACAAAAAACAAACAAACCAAAAAAGACCTTGAAATCAAAACAGGCACCCTGAAGACACTAAAGGAAGGAGTAGGAGAAACACTTGGGCTCCTTGGCACAGGACAGAACTTCCTTAACAAAGACCCTGAAAGGCTACAAATCAAAGAAAGGTTGGACAAATGGGACTGCATCAAACTCCAGAGCTTCTGCACGGCAAAGGACATAGCTCTCCAGATAAACAGAAAGCCCACAGACTGGGAGAAGATCTTTACCGGACATTCAACAGACAAAGGCCTCATCTCTAAAATATATGCAGAACTAAAAAAATTACCTTCTTCCAAAACAAAACTGCAAAGAACCAATAGCCCCCTCATCAAGTGGGCTAAAGACTTGCAAAGAAACTTCTCTGATGAGGAAATGAGAATGGCCAATAGACATATGAAAAAATGCTCTACATCACTGGCCATAAAGGAAATGCAAATCAAAACAACATTGAGATTCCATCTCACCCCAGCAAGAATGTCATATATCAAGAAAACGAATAATAACAATTGTTGGAGGGGATGTGGCCAAAAGGGAACCATACTTCATTGTTGGTGGGAATGTAAACTGGTTCAGCCACTCTGGCAAGCAGTATGGAGATTCCTCAGAAGGCTCAATATAGAACTCCCCTATGACCCAGCAGCCCCACTGTTGGGTATCTACCCAAAAGCCCACAAACAAAATCACAGTAATGCCACCAGCACAACAATGTTCATCGCAGCACAATTTGTCATAGCGAGAAGCTGGAACCAACCCAGATGCCCCTCCATAGATGAATGGATCAGGAAAATGTGGTACATTTACACAATGGAATTTTATGCCTCTATCAGAAAGAATGATATTGTTCCATTTGTAAGGAAATGGAAGGACTTGGAAAAAGTTATACTAAGTGAAGTGAGCCAGACCCAAAGAAACATGGACTCTATGGCCTCCCTTATTGGGAATAATTAGTACAGGTTTAGGCAAGCCATAGCAGAGCATCACAAGGCCCAATAGCTATACACTTAGAAACAAATAAGAGGATGCTAAGTGAAATGAACTCCATGTTATGGAAACAAGTGATATATCACAGCTGTAACTACTTTCAACATCCTATGTGTATGTGTAGTTTCTATTATTGATGATGTTTTGTATCACCTTCCTATGTTTGTACCTACACTATCTCTGTAATCTTATCTGAGTATATTGGAAACCGTGTTTACTGGTATTGGAAGTAGGAAATTCAAAGGGAATACCAAATTCGAGAGACACAGGGTAAAAAAAGAGAAATAACTACAAAAGCAATACTTGCAAAACTGTTTGGTGTAAGTGAACTGAACACCTGGGGGGGTAGGGAAAGGGGGGGAGGGAGGGGGACATGAGGGACAAGGCAACAAACAGTACAAGAAATGTATCCAATGACCAACGTATGATACTGTAACCTCTCTGTAAGTCAGTTTGATAATAAAAATTTGAGAAAAAAAACAAAAACAAAAACAAAAAAAAACCAAAAACCTTCAGAGAACTGTGCTTCAGACTCTGAGGGCAACTCAAAAACTTGGATCCCAGAAACATTTTGGGTCATAGCCCTATCAGTAGAAGAGTCAAAGAATATCATCCACTTCAAGGTCACTACTTTGAAAAGAACAAATCTATTTATTCCAAGTCTGATTTTATAGTGGTTCATCAGTGCCAAGAGTCTCTCCTGTCATGACAGTCATGTTATCTTTTATCAGAGCCCACACACTGTGCTGAGAAGCCTGGGAATGGATGCGGCCACCTGTATTCTAAATGACACCGCATCCTTACAAAGAGTATGTCACTCAGTGAAAGGCCCCAAGGGGTGGTTGTGAATTATTGCAGATCCTCGCCTCAACCAAGGGGGACTTACCTAGGTATTTCACACAGAAAATGGGAAACTTGTTAATCAAACACTGAGCCCCATGGGTCAGCAGAGAGGAAACATTTTTCACAGTGAGATGAGATCCAGCTGCTACAATCAGGACAGAATATACACCAGGGACGAATGTAGGAATTCAAGACCCTGAGGTCACGGTGTGGGCTCTGGTTGAGCACAGCCTCAGCCTCGCTCCAGAATCTGCTCACCCTCAGAAGCCATAAATCGGGAGAGGAGCCTGAAAGGCTGCAGCCCACCTTGCAGCCCAAAATTCTATTGCTCCTTGTGAGTCCAGCAAACAAAGCCATCATTCTACTTACAACATACAATGTGGTGTATTCCACAGAGCATAGGCATGTGTGCTCATGAACATTTATTGGTGATTATTTATTTAGAACCTACTGTGGTGAAGAGTTGGACCAGGAAATAGCTGAAACAGCACATCAGGGCCTGCATCAAGCCTTATGTACATTGTGTGTGTGTGTGTGTGTGTGAGTGTGTGTGTATTCATATATGTATGTATTCATATATATGTGTATGTATATATATATATGAAAGATGAGGTTCTAATAGACTGTCATTTCTTCATTGCTGATAACATAACTCTTTCTACAGAATTAGCCTTTTTTGCCTTTGAAATTTGTAAGATTACATATTCTCTGCAGGAATGACCACGTACTGAGATTGCTGTGTTTGTGGTTCGCTGATGCAAGGACTGATAAAAACAATATATAATGTGCATGTTATCTTACATGTGTGATGTAATGATTAACAAGTTTACTGGACAGGGAATATGGCTTCAGAGTGATTGCTATTGCAATGTATGCTTTCGTGACCCTATGGATTACTGAATGCTTTAAGCTTCTTAACTCATTTATTCTTTTCAACAAACCAGCTAGTAAAGGGTTGAGGAACAGTAAAGTTCCAGTGAGAACTCTTCCTCACTACAAAAACTTGTTCTACCCAGTGAAAAGAGTAGAAGCTTTAAGAGGTGAGGCCTATGGGAAGGAAGTTAGGTCATTGGTGGCAGGCCTACGCAGGGGATTTCATGACCCTGGCCCCTCTTCTTTCTTCCTTTGGTTCCCCAGCTGCCATGAAGTATACAGGTCTCCCTCCATAATGCACTCTGACCATGAGGTTCTGTGCTGCCACAGGCCCAAAGCAACAAGGCCAAGCAACTATAGACTGGACCTCCTGAAACTGTGATTCAAAGCAAACCTTTTCCTGATGTCAGGATGGTTATCTCAAGTGGTAGAGCACCAGCTATGAGTGACAAAGCTGATCATGAGTGCTAGGTCCTGATCTAAACCCCAGTATCAACAGGACAAAAAAAAAGGAACTGAAGCAAAAAGGTATGGGAGAATGGCTCAGATGGTAAAGTACCAACCTTTAAACACAAGGCCCTGGTTTCAAACCCAGTGCTGCAACTAACAACAACAATAATATGTCAAGTCACAATAAAGTCAGCTTCACCTGAAAGGTCCCTATCTTTGTATATAAGATAATTTGCAGAAGTGGGGAATGTAGGGTGCAATGTAAAGAAGAAAGTTTGTTTGTCTGAACTTTCCTCAGGTGCTCACATGATAAACTAAGCAGCGGGAGTCAATGAGGAAACATAAACATCTTATAAGGCCCTGAAACCCTTGGTAATCAATTTTTCATCAGGAAGAAGTCTGTATTTCAATGAGATGAGTAGGTATCACCACCAGTGGAAGAGAGGAGGGGAAAAAATCAGGAGAACTGAGAAGAAAGTGACAGATAAGAGGCACAGACATACCCTTATCCTTACAACCATGGATCTCATTCAGTTAAGAATGTAGTGGAAATGGTAGCTTTGGGGCAGGTTGCTGCTTCTGGGACTGGTTCTTCCAGACCAAAAGAAAGAAAAGGATGGAGGCTGGGGATATGGCCTAGTGGCAAGAGAGCTTGCCTCATATACATGAGGCCCTGGGTTCAATTCCCCAGCACCACATATACAGAAAACGGCCAGAAGTGGCGCTGTGGCTCAAGTGGCAGAGTGCTAGCCTTGAGCAAAAGGAAGCCAGGGACAGTGCTCAGGCCCTGAGTTCAAGGCCCAGGACTGGCCAAGAAAAAAAAAAGAAAGAAAGAAAAGGATGGCAAGCCCTCTTCACAACACCAAGCGAAGATATAGATTTCTTCCGCCAAGGAACCATAGGAACCAAAAAGACTACAAAATTCTTCACAGGCAAGAAAATACTCTCAACCCATTCAATAAATGACATTGCTCACTTGATGTTGCCATAAGAAAATACTCGAGGCTGCATAAAAATAGAAAAAGGTTCATTTGGCTCACAACCCCAAAAAGCATGGTTCCAGCTCCTGACAAAGGCCCAGTGGCCACTTCACAACTTGACAGAGGAGAAAGGAAACAGGAAGGTCAGTCCACACATCATATAACAAAAGTCCTTCATTTATAACAACCAGCTCTCCTGTGAACCCACCAGTGCAATTACCTTCTCATAGGCTCCACCTCTTAAAGGTTCTACATTCACAACACATCATCCTGTGGGCCCCAGCTTCCAGCAAATGAATCTTCAGGAGACCCACTCAAATCCTTCCCAAAACATAGCCACATGCTAAGAAGAGGGAAGAATTCCTTTGTTTAGAGTGGTTATCTTTTGCTGCATAATAACCTATCCTAAAATGCAGTGAGAAGGGGTTGGGGATATGGCCTTGTGGCAAGAGTGCTTTGCCTCTTATAAATGAAGCCCTGGGTTTGATTTCCCAGCACCACATATACAGAAAACGGCCAGACTGGCACTGTGGACCAAGTGGCAGAGTGCTAGCCTTGAGCAAAAAGAAGCCAGGGACAGTGCTCAGGCCCTGAGTCCAAGGCCCAGGACTGGCCAAAAAAAGAAAAAGTACAGTGAGTAAATAACAAATATTTATCACTGGCTGATTCCTGAGGATCAGTAATCTGGGAGAATATCAGTGATGTAGTTCAGGGATTCTCTGTAGGCAAAGGCTGCACTAAACCACTCAGGTCTGTGGATGGCCAGGAAGATTCTCAGACTCCAAGAGTAGTTCTCATAGCCATGTTGTATTACAACAAATGGTACAAAGTGAAATCAGTAGCTTTTGCTTTGCTGGATAGGGAACAGAGTACCGGACTGCAGGCTCCTTCCTCCTTGAAATCACACAGCCTGGGCTCAGTGCCCCCAGTATCGCACTCTGACAGCCTGAGAGACATGTCATCTCCCGGAGACTTCTCTACAAACTTGGTGCCCTGAAGAGAGGCTGGGGGCTTCTCATGCATACACCCTGTGCCTGGAACATATTCAACTCCAGACACCCAGAGCATCAATAACTTGGTTTACTGTTTATACACAGTGAGCTTCTCTTATTTGTTAGGGAAAAATAAGGACCTCTCCCCTTAAACACAAATTTCCAGAGGACAGCCAAGAACCCATCTTACAAAGCAGGCCTTTCTAAGGATAGTAGTCTGCAGCTCCAGTGGCAGTCTTTGCTATAGAGTATCTTAGGCTTCTCAGGTACTGGATCTAGACCAGCATTGGGTCCACCCTGTGCCAAGTAAAGCCTGGCTTGGGATTGGCTGGCACACATACAAGAAATCTCATTTGCATGGTCATTGGCTGGAAGTTTTTCACCATCTGGGCCTTTACAAGGCTGCCTGAGTGTCCTTAACATATGACAGCTGGCTTTCCCCACAGTGAGTGATCCAAGGAAGAGCATGCGCAAAATGGAAGCTGCAGACTTTAATAAGCTAATCCCCACAGTGGCATGCCATGGTTTCTACCATATGCTACTGCACACAGACCAACCTTGGTAGAGTGGGGGAGAGGGAAGGGATTTGCCACACTGTGATCGCCAGGCATCGGGGATCACTGGCCGGGGATCGTTACCTACTACATAGTTCACTCTTGTGCACCAAAAGAACCTCATTATACACACAATACACACCAGATCCAAAGTCCCATTCCATTACAGCATCAGCAACAAGTTCAGAGCTTCAACCTGTAAGTTAGGGCTTGGTGTTGTCCTGTGTACTGCCTAGGTGACCTAGGTGCCTTCCCACCCCACCCTAACCTTGTTTGTCTTTCAGGATGGGATGCCTGAAGACCAGAAGCCTCTCTTCAGGTGGACTACCTGAAACAGGTTTGATCTTTGACTTCATTAGAACCCTATCGCATGTTACATGATACACCCTCAAGTACCAAGACAATTCACAATCGCCATGGTGATGCCTAGAAAGAACCATAAAATGAGTAAGGCAACATGACTTTTGGAAATCTTATACCTAACCTGACTCCTCAGTTCTGTTACTGTGTCTGGAACCTCTTGATTCTGAAGTGTGGCAAAACTAATTTGTAAGTTTATCTCTCACTTCTACTCTTGGCCAAGAATAAAACTCCCTCTCGGTTTTCAGTTGGTACTCTGTCTATTATTATTATTATTATTATTATTATTATTATAAAAGTAATGTACAGAGGGGTTACAATTACATGGATCAGGTTATGACGATATTTCTCATTGGACAGTGTCACCCCTTCCCTCACTCTCTTCCAGTTTTCCCATCCCAGCCCCTCTCACAAGTTGTGTAGTTCGTTTTCAACACAGTGTCTAATGAGAACCACTGCTGCATTTGTTCATCCTTTGTCCCACCATTTCTGTGCTTCCGTGTGCCCTCCCAAGACAGAAAAATAAAAACAAATGTAAAAGAAAACAAAAAAGAACAACAAAGAAAGACCTCTTGTTTCCATTTCCTGGAATTCATTTCGATAAATATTATTTCATATGATCATATGTACCTAGGTATTGCACCTTTGTGTTCCTGTCCTAAGAACACCCTCCTTTGGTCTCACGGTGTGAATGTCTAGAGATCTGTATACTTTATCATATCCCAGAGTATTTATTTCTTTTTTTAACCACCCAGTGTGTTTACTTGTAAATTTATAGGTACATTCTAGCAACCACAAATGAGGGAAACCAGGCAACCTGTGTTTCTCTGGGTTTGGATTATTTCACTTGATATAATTTTTTCTAAGTCTGTCTATTTCCTAATGAATTGTACAATATCATTCATTCTGACATATGTGGAGAATTCTACTGTGTGTATATATGTACCACATTTTCTGTCTTATCACTGGTTCCACAATTTTAAGTAAGGATCCTTGACAAGGCTGTCCTTGAGCCTGCCATATAGCCTAGGTGGCCTTTAGATCTCTATCTTCCTGCTCAGCTCTGCAATGCTGGGATTACAGGCACAGCACCACCCCTGGCTTTACCTCCTTGTTATTTAGCAATTAGAAAAAACCAATTGGAAATTATTTTCAACACCGTGGTCAGAAATCCTAACCACATTACCCCGTTCATCAGGTACATTTAAAAAAATTTTTCTATGAAAGTGGAAATACATAGATGAGATATGTGTTTATATATAGCCACTACATAGCAAGGATTCTTTTCCCAGTTTCCAAGAGGAGCTTTCTCATTTTCCTTTAGGCTTCACAGTCAGCATCCTCAGTGTACAAGCTTCAATAGACACAATTCAAAGCATGTTGAGCTTTTACCTACACATTCCTCAGTGCTCACTGTCCATGCTATGTTCAAAGTCAATTTCACCTTTTCATTTCTAGTACACTGGCCCTCCACTTGTAGTACATTTATTGACTCGCATGGCTCCTGAGGGTCAGGAATTAGAAGGCAATTATACGGACACTTCTGGCTGGGGTCTTATGGGCTCTCAATCAAACTGGGCTGACAATATCTGAAGATGCAGAGGGGCGTGTCTACCGCCAGTCCCATGCATGAGGCTGCCAGGCCAGCTTCTGTGTTTCATTAGCAATGGCAAGATGGCGCTTCTCCCAGTACATGGCTTGACTTTCTTCACTACACACTTTTCAAGAGGAGGTATCCAAGATGAAAACTGCCATCTTTTGTAATTTAGTCTTGGAAATGACATGTGGTCACTTCTATCTTCATCTTATTATGGAGGGCATGAATGCAAAGAGGCGAAGACCATATCTGGTGGAGATGGGTTGGGTAGATATGACCACAATTCCTATCAGTGATCTAAAAATGATGGTCACTGCCAACCACTTACAAGAAAATATAATGAGATACACAATAAGTATATAAGCTGGGCATCCCAGTGTAGACTAAGCAAGAGCAGGATGGAGAGCCTAAGGGTTGTGAGCTTTTTCACCTGAAGAGCATCTGCCTGCTGAAGTGGTAGCCAGCATGGATCGTTATGAATATCCCATGTGTCTGGAAAGTCTTACAGCCCCAAGACTTTTCCCAAGGGTGAATATGGAATGACTTAATGCAGTATCAATATTTTGGGGGATAGATTATTGAAATGCAATGCCTGGAAATGTCTTATTGAAAGGTTGGACATAGGAAAAGAATTAGCATATAAAGTGAGTAAATTTGTACATTGTGTCACAAATGCATGAGTAGAATGATTGCCCCTAACCTGGTAAAGCACACGAGTGATTATTTTAATAAGAAGGAAGGAAGACAAATATGGAGGGAGGTATACAACCCAGAAGGTCCTTCCTAGGAGATGAATGCAAGACTTGAAGGAAACTAGGTCAGGCAAGAACACTGATATATTAGAAACCATTACTTCCTTGTCATTGTTAGGGTGATACAACCTCAGTATAAAGCTTTGTAAAGTATAAGTACTTAAAAAAATAAAAATCACCCATCACTCCCAAATTCTGGGAATGACCACGAATTGCTTATAGTTCTTTCCTTTTTCTACACTGCTAGATGAATAGGTGGGCTGAGGGAAAGGGAGAAGAAAGAAGTGTGTGTGTGTGTGTGTGTGTGTGTGTGTGTGTGTGTGTAATTTTGGAAGTATATGATTCTAGAACTGCCTGTACGCATTCTGTGTGTGTGTATGCATGCACACGCGCGCGCGCGCGCGTGTGTGTGTGTGTGTGTGTGTGTGTGCATGAACTGGGGCTTGAATCAGAGCTTAAGTGCTGTCTGGCTTTTTGGTTAATTGGAGATGAGAGTCTCCAATTGGAGATGAGACTCTCCTTTCCCAGCCAACCTAGAATTGAAATCCTGAGGTCTCAGCCTCTTGAGTAGCTGGGATTACAGGCATCAACCACTGACACATGGCACTATGCAAGCTCTATGCTATGTGTACATGTGTATATGTGTGTATGTGTGTGTGTAGGTGTGCGTGTGAAATTCACAAATTGAATGAACATGTGGGAGTGTTTTAATCTGTATATTATGAAAATGTGTAGGTTAGAGCTAAAATTTATCTAGTATTATCTAGAACTCTTTTAGGAGAAATAACATTGCTTACTACTATTACCATGTGATGTTTTTCTTCCAGGCATTTAAAATGCAAAACGGATTTTATGTATTTCTCAGAGTTTAAAGCACTTAGGTACGTAACAGAACCTAATTAGCCTAACCCTGTTCATAAACACTGATGCAAATCCTCACATGTACTGTTGTCAGCAAGACTCAGTGATTACACCATCTGCATTAGGTTTCCATACTTGTCTATGGTTTCCTCAGCATCAATGTTAGATTTAGTGTGTCAGAGGGCATAGCACTTGCCTAGCATAAACCTATGTTCCATCTCTACTCAGTACTTACCAAAAAGAAGACTGACGAAGAAGATATTAAAACCTGACACTGACAGCTCATGCCTATAATCCTAACTACTCAGGAGACTGGGATCTGAGTTTTACGATTTAATGGCAGCTCAGGAAGACAAATCCAAAAAGTCACAGTGGAGGCATGGCTCAAATGGAAGAGTACCTACCCATCTTAAGTGAAAAACAAACAAGAGTGAATGCAAGGGCTTGAGTTCAAGATATTGCCTTTTCAAGAATCCTTATGCATCTCGCCACATACTCTACCATACCAGTCTATCCTCTCCTCAGAGTATTAAAATCTCTTCTGAGTACTAAAATATCATTACGGAGCTCTATTGCCAGTATACTAAGCAAATAGAGTCCTCATTTGATAATATATTTTCCAATGTTTAAAGATTGAATTCCTTCATTATGAATTACTTATCTTTTGGAGATGCTCTCTATTTTCCTACTGATTTGTTACATGCTCCCCTTCCCCCCTTCCCCAAATGCATTGTCCATTCATTCATTACCCATCGAAAAGGCTTAGAAGAACATAGATACGCACTTTATCAGTGGATGAATGAGCTGTGTTCAAGCCTGAATCTGAGGTATGGGCATTTCCCGCTGTGGTGATGAATAATTGTCTTTAATTTGGTAAAGAGGAGAACCACTCAACACCTAAGATGATTAGAGAAGATGGTAGGTATGGCAGACCACTCTGCTGTTGCCCCTTCAAGACTGAGAGCTGTAATTCTCCATCTGTGTTGCCCAGTAGAACCTTGGAAACTTCCAGCACCCATTTCCTACTCTGTGCAAATGATGTCAGCCACAGTATGTTTGAAGGTGAAAAGGCAGGGCTAATGAGCAGCAACATTTAATGGCCTGTCCATAGACAGCATTTTTGCCCCAGCATCTGTATAACATGGCAGAAAGGTCAGTGTGTATGAATCAGAGAGAAGGAGAGGTGCACCTTCATCAGGAGCTCCCAGAACCAACCCACTCCCAAGAAGGTGAAATCAAACCATACATACCACAAACGATACTACCTACCTATTCATACCATAATTAAATCTCAACATGAGTTTTGGAAGGGAACATTCAAACCACAGCACTTTGACTCAGAATCTCAGGCTCATAGTTCT
Organism: Perognathus longimembris pacificus; assembly: GCF_023159225.1. Lineage (NCBI taxonomy): Eukaryota > Metazoa > Chordata > Mammalia > Rodentia > Heteromyidae > Perognathus > Perognathus longimembris. The sequence continues at coordinate 22,835 of NW_025961304.1, read as the reverse complement.
ACCAAGTAGGATGAAACTTTATGACAGCAACCCAGCAGATCTCCTTCTTCTCCTCAGTCCTTCCCCCTTCCCTTCTCCCACAAATGTGGATCTTAAGAGTCCCCATTCATGGCCCCACATCCCTAATAATATTCTCAGAGGCTGTTCTTAAGGGTACCTGCTATATGTTCAGTACCATGTCAATTTCTCCTGAAAGAAGATATCTCTCCTAGAAGAGAAGATGAAATCTCCCTCAAAGCTCTGACATACACCTGAAGGTAATTAAGCAAAGTACATGGAAACCGCCATTCAGCTGTGGTTTAATGGACAGAGTTTCAGTGTGTGATGATTAAAGGTTTTAGAAATAGAAAGTGATAGAGGATGCAAAAACTTGTGAGTGTAATTAATACCACTGTACATTAAAAATGATCAGGATGGTACTTTTTAATATATTGCATTCATTTAAAAAAATAATACACAAGGGGCTGGGGAGATAGCCTAGTGGCAAGAATGCCTGCCTCGGATACACGAGGCCCTAGGTTTGATTCCCCAACACCACATATACAGAAAATGGCCAGAAGGGGTGCTGTGGCTCAGGTGGCAGAGTGCTAGCCTTGAATGGGAAGAAGCCAGGGACAGTGCTCAGGCCCTGAGTCCAAGGCCCACGACTGGCCAAAAAAAAATTAAAAAAAATAAAAAATAATACACAAAAAAACCATATTGTCCCCCCCCCAAAAAAAAAATCATACACTTTACATGGTGTCTGGTGTGTGAATTATTATCTCAAGAAAGCAGTCTGACAAAGCCTGTAAGTGCAGTATAATGACCCAGTGCTCAGCAAATGAGTCAAACTGTAGTGTAGCTCTCTTAATCCACGGGATAATGAGAGTGTTTTTTTGAACCCTCATCAAGGAATTCTCCTTTACCCATCATCTCATTCTCCCAAATTACAGAAACAAAATGCTTATTGATTTGTACTTTACGTTATCTTTGGTCAGCAGGAACTCAGGATTTATATGCTGAGTGGTACAGGGCAAGGAATAAGCTATTTGTTGGGCCAGCTTCCAGGGTGAAAAATATTTAAAGACTACTTGAGGACTCAGATATTGGCAATGTCATGAAGTTCCATTTTTCAGGAATTTAAGGGCTCAGTGTAACTAAAGTACATGCTTACAAGTGTGGAAAGCCACCATGACTGGGTAATAGACTGATTTCTCTAAAAAAAAAAAAAGCTGACAAAGTTGTTTATAAAGACAATCACAGCCATCGCTTAGCATCAATGGATGGAAGGAATGGGGGACCAGGACCCTCTACCAAAGACCAAAATGGCATAGCATTTGCACAGAAGGAGCTCCAAATATATTAAATATCTCATTATGTGTAAGATTCAATATAATGCCAAAGAAATGAATATAGTTCTGATACTACATTGTTTGGAAGGAAGGAACACAAGGAAGAAAGCCTGTCCATCTATAATACAATTGCCACTTCATCAGAAGTTGGTTGACTTCTCATATGCAAAACCCACAGGCATGGAGGGCCAGCAGCTTGCATCCAAGGCAGCCATGCCCACAGGACCCCAAGCAAAATCACCTCCCCAGAGTCACACAGTCACAGGATTGGCAAGCACTTCTTTCCCACAAGTCACTGTTATCATTCTCCTTGTGGGGACCTCAGGAGTTTCCTTTATTTTTTTCCAGAAAAGTTGGCAGGCCTTTTACCTCCACACATCCCTTCTAACAAGAGACCTCCATTCAATAAAGGTCAAACCTCGGATAAGGGCAACTGTCACTTAAGGTCTGTGGTTTCTACTTCTGGGCCCTCCACAATCAATGCAATTCAAAAAAACAGCATAGTGTTATACAAGGCCTATACTTTGCAGGGCTTAAGAATGAAAACAAGAAAATAAAACGAAAAGCAAAACAACAGCAACAACAACACTAATGTAAAAAATGCCACCCAAGGACGAACTGAAAAGCTAATACATTTGGAGCTGAAAAGTCTGACCTTCAACCCTGAGTGATCCAAGCCCAATTTATTGGACTGTCTGAATCCTGTCTGTTTATCTGCAACAAGGATTTATAAGATAAATTCTGGGTTACCTTCAGCCTATTGTAAGATCAAAGGAGATTACTATACATGGAAACATTTCAAAGACCGAAGCTCTGACACACCTGAAGGAGTCAAGACCGAAGCTCTGACACACCTGAAGAAGTCTTTTTTTTTTTACTAGTTAGATTTTTGGTACTATCTGTACAAGCAACACATCGAATCTTCAAAGAGCTCCAGAGAATCTGCCTTAGGGTCATTAAGGTACAATATAACCATTTAACCATGAGGGTGAGGGAGAGATTTCCATTAGGGGGAAAAAAATCATTCAAGATACTTTTTGTAATTATTTGAAAATTAATTGGAGACCAAACCTTGGTACCAGTGAAGTCACAAATCAAGGTGTGAAAAAATACTAGTTACAATAAGTCTTTAGCATAGATTGGTAAACCCTTTTCCACCTGAAACTCTAGTGTTAGGCTTGTGGTTTTGATGACTTGTACTATTGTGTTTATGGTGTTGGGATGTGTATGTTGCTGCTTGGATTTATTTATATCTCAGAAAGTAACCATGTAAAACATTTACTTCCGTGTGGAGCTTAGTCAGGCTTTGCTTTTGTTTTGTGTTCTAGAAAAGGCTCAGGAGAGAATTAAGTTTTCACAGCACTGCACAACAATTGGATGAATTTGTAAAGAATTCTATGAGAGGGGTCAATAATCAACACACAGTCTTCCTAGTCCTACAAGTGTGTGACTTTTGAAATTTCAGAATCAGGTACTTTTTTTCTCCACACAATAGAGGTTCAATTGAGACTCATATATGTTCCAAATTTAGCAGGATTGTGATGACTAGAAGCAGTTACTTAACAACTGTGCCTGCTGGCACCTGACCTGCCAGGGGAGGCCCCCAGCAGAGCCAAAAGTAGAATCAATTCAGATGCAAACAGCTGGCCAGGTACACAGAGAAACAAACAAACAAAGAATCCTAAAATCCAGAGAGAATGAAGGGATGTTCCTCTTGGTGAAGTAAGGAGGCTGAGTCTAAATAACTTCTTACAGGCACCCTGGTGCCTCTTGCCTGGTTGAAGGGAATTCTCCACCCAGGGCTGTAAAGCCTAGAAGTGAGAGAGACCATTCATGGAATGCTGATGTCTAGCTCAAGATCAGCCAGGAGGGCTTTGCCACAGAGAAATGCAGATGCAGTAGCTTTAGGAAGGCATTTCATGGAGAATGCTGATTCTGCCTTGATTAACTTCCTAAATGGCTAGACTCACCAGCCAGAGTAGCCTCTAAGTATCCTCAGTATGGAAGGTTGAGGCCTGTCTTCCCTAGACTGAAAAGTTTTGCTAGTACTTCAGCTTATACCTGATGTCCACATAAGGAATGGTATCTTATCTTCATATGGGGGAAGGTGAACACAGCCCGGACTCCCACCCAAGGTGGTGGGCATACCTGAATCCCTGTAGACAGGGGCAGGCACTTGGCTGATAGGTTACTGAACCTGTCAGTTCAGTATGTGGGGCTGGGAGTTTTCCTGTGACTCTGTCCCCTGACCTGACCCTATGAAGGCCAAGATCAGCCACGTGTCTCCATGTTCCTGTCCTGTCTCCTGGCTCATCTCCAGTCATCATGGCCTCCCACTTCAGCTCTCCACTGGAGCTGAATTGGTTTGTTGGTATTGTTTTTGTTATTTCTTTCCTATTGGGCCTATTTCTTGTGTTAAGTGTATTTGCTGGCTACAAGTCTTTGAGACAGGAGTCCACCATGCAGTGGCCGGCCTTTTAGTAAAGACTCCAAGATTCGACCCCTCAAAGTGTGGCTTATCAATTATCTCACCTTAACACATTGCAACCTGAGTGTTCTTTAGGAAAGCTTTGGGAGAAATCAAGATGTACTAGATCCAGGTGATCTGTGCTACTTAGGCTCTGAAAAGTTAATCAACTTTAAAACAACACAAACTTCAACTACCCTTCTTCGCCTTTTTAGGCTTCAATATCAAACTCCTTGGAGGTCCACACACTAATCAGCAATAAGGATCTACCTGGGGGCCCTGTGATTGCCACATGCAGAGGCCTTTCAGGGAAGTAGTCGGCTCTCTCTTTGATCCACTACTATCTACATTCTGCATCTAGAGTCAAAGATCAAAAACAGTCCCCAAAATATTATATCCATAATGTACAGGCTTGTCACTTCTATTTATATTTACTAGATATTAAAAGTAATTTAAAGAAACCCCTCATAGAAACTAATGACTGTAGTCCTTACCCTCCAATAGCATGTAATTATCCTGGCCATCCAATTACCTAGAAATGGCTCCACCCCTTGATGCATCTACTATAATATTCCATCCTGGTACTTCACCATCCCCAACAAAAGCACACATTCCACTTTGCTGTCTTGTCCCTCTCCTGGTCCTTGATAATCTACATCTCTTGGATCTTCCTCTGGGAAACCTTAGCTATCTATACATCCTCAGACTTTTGAGCTCTTCTTTGGCTCAAGCACCTATAAATGATGGCTTTCAACCAACTGCATCCACACCCACATTTTCAACTGCCTTTTCAATATTTACATTTCTCCTCATCACTTCTGATCCAAGATAGAACCTCACCACCTGTCCCACTCCTAGCTTTCCAAGTATTGTTATTCATCCCGTCTCTTCCTATCAAAGCCATACTACTTTTCCACCCACACTTACATGTTTCCAAGTCCTGTGAATGGCTTATCACATCCTTCATACAGCCTGCTTCCTCCGCTTTGTTCATCATGCAAAGATACTGCAATAACTCCCTGAGTGAATTCTCCTTGACCATAATTTCCTGACTCAAAGCATTCTGCACAGCAATACCAGATAATCATTCCTGGACTGGAGTGAGTGAGTGAGTGAGTGTGTGTGTGTGTGTGTGTGTGTGTGTGTGTGTGTGTGACAATCCTGCCCCAAAACTGTCTGTGCTTCTCCTTTTCAAGTCCAGATTTTTAATCCTAAGAGTCTTCCTAATCCATTTTTATCTCCACTAACACCCTAGAAGGTCACGAATTTCAGATGAAGTTCGATTCCCAGATGCTTTTCTAAACTTGCCTGGAGGTTCTCACTTCATCTAAATGGATCCCTTGATTTCCAATTCTACCCCTTAAAAGTTATACCTTCCTTCAACAGCTAACTCCAACTATTTCCACAAGGAAACTTACTATGATTTCTCCTGTCAAAAATTCATGCCTTATTCTCAAAAGCTCCCCAGAAGCAGAGCCCCAGGCAAAGCCTAATTAGGAAGGAAAAGAGGAGAGAGGCGGTGAAGAAAGAGAGCTGGTGTCAAGCGTGCTGACTTCTCAATTTCAAAGGCTCCCCTTGGTGGGGATGCCTCTGTTCCCACAGGAACCAGAACACATGTGTCGACAGGTGTCCTCTCTCACTGGTAGGAGGTTCACCCCACAGGGCATGAGCCCTACACTTGATCTCACAGTAGAATGAGGAGGTGGGGGAGGCTGTACATTAGGGCAGCATGCTCTTCTAAAGTTGCCAGGAATCCTTGAGAAAATGTTTGAGGTAGTAGTAGATCAAGGGGTGGAAGGTGCTGGGGACAGGTGAGGTGAGGAGAATTCAGATGGCTCCTGACACATGTCTAACACAAGGCAACACCACAAACTGGTTTTCTAGAACTTTCTTCCATACTTGTCTAGGTGAGTACCTGCCAAGCCTTCTGGGGAGCATCTGCCTTCATCTGGACAATTTTTCTTACAGGGAGAGAGTTGAATTTACAAAGAGAAAAATCCCATGGACATGTAAACCTGGAAGGGTTCTGAGATTCCAGTACCTTCTCTCTACCAGGCTTTGTTGAGCACACTAGAGCTATCCTGGTGACATTTCAGCTTCTACTCATACCTCTTCGTTCACTTGGAGTTATCCTGTTCATCTCATTTCAACATTTAAGATTCAGTCTTATTCATTTCACCATTCTCACCAAGCCTGGCCACACAGAAGCATTCCTGGGGCCTGCTCTCTTCTCCTTGACACTTCTCCTTGCTTCTGCTGTTCTCTTTGCAAGGCTTTGGCTCTTTGTTCCTTGGTGGTGGCTCTCACTGAGAAGGCTCATAACCCTGGAGTCAGCCAGCAGGAGCTGACTCTGTTTTCTGTACCTCTAGGAATGGAAGCTCGGAAGGGACAGCCCTCCTCGGCCTCTCCTTGCCCAGATCACCATTCATCATTTGCTTTCCCAAGATTCTCTCTCAAGCCCTAACCAGAAGTTAAGATGTCAGCCTCAAGAGGGAACAAATGGAGCTGTGGTACTCACTAGACACTAGGTTGAAAATGAACTATACAACTTGTGTGTGGAAATGGGAGGGGAAAACTGGGAGAGAGCCAGGGAAGGGCTGACATTGTCCAAAAAGAAATGTACTCATTACATGCATTATGAAACTGTAACCCCTCCATACATGGCCTTTATAATAGAAATTTAAAAATGTACCAAGGGCTGGGAATATGGCCTAGTGGCAAGAGTGCTTGCCTCATATACATGAAGCCCCGAGTTCAATTCCCCAGCGCCACATATACAGAAAACGGCCAGAAGTGGTGCTGTGGCTCAAGTGGCAGAGTGCTATCCTTGAGGAAAAAGAAGCCAGAGACAGTGCTTAGGCCCTGAGTTCAAGCCCCAGGACTGGCAAAAAAAAGTAGCAAAAAAAGGAGGCAAGGGGTGTCATAAGGTGTGAGCTTCAGCTTTCCATCCTTACCAGAATCCAGAAATCACTCCATTTCAGCATGTGATATGATTGATAATACTCAGTCAGCTGGCCATTGTTCTCTGAACTTACCATGTAGAAAAATAGAGGTTTTTGTTTTCAACTCCAACAAGAGGAGGAAGGAAAAAAGAAACAAGAAGCTTTGACTGGGGCCTCTCTTCATTCTGTCACTCCAATTTCTCTCATCAGTTACTGCTTTGTTTTACTTTAGCAACTCATGCTTTTGGGGGTGACTTTGCAGCTTCTGTGAGTTGTTGTCCATTGTTCAAATGTTTTCTTGTTTTGTTGAGGCAGTTTTGTTGCTTGTTTCTTTATCATTTACTTCATGTCCAGGCAGCTCCCCAGATTTTGCTGTTGGTCTGTTAACCATTACATCCATGTTCTTGGCAGGAGAACTGAAGCTATAAGAGTCCCTGATACCTTTTCTGGAATGTTCTGGGAAGATCACATATCCCCCTCTGCTGAGGTCAGAATCCAGCCCAAAGGCCCACTGACAGAGGCAGCCCTTGGCTGAGTCCAATGAGTTGGTGATGGAGAAGACTAAAAGTCTCCAACATGTCCAGAGACATTGATAATTCCAAACCATTTCCTTTTTGAGTACTACACAAGATTTAAATATTATTTTTCTCTAAAAAAACACTGGATACTTGTTAAAGAGGAAGAAACAAAGACAAACACAAAGAGCTCCCTACACCTATCCATGGGAACAAACCTTCAAGGTATGTGTCCCCTAGATACTTTTCTATATGTGAAAAGACGACTTTTCTCTAAGATGAGTATCGATAAATCTTAGGTCTGAGTCTTCATAAATAGCTAATTTGAGATCAAGACATGGTACACAGTAATCATGGTAATTCCTGCGTTTGTAAGATTAATGTAAGAGGATTGAAGTTCAGTGAGTTTGAAGTTAACCCGTGCTACATAGCAAGACCTCATCTCAAGAAAAAATAGCTAATTTAGGGAGATAGCCAAGGGTTACTTCTTTGAAACATACCATGATTAATTTAAGCAGTCTATCTATTGTTGGGTGTAGAGAAATTTTAACTAATTCTGTTTTGCTAAGCATTTAAGATATTATTTCCAATCATTTATTATCATATATGACATAGAGCTGGAATGATTTTTTGAAATTTAATTTCAAAAAATCAAAATAGCAGAAGAATAAGAAAAACACTCAGTACACTTTTAAAAGGCAAGGGAGACAAAACATGCCAAACAAATATATTAAAGGTTGCAAAACCTCCTGACAGCCTGCCAGGATGATTAACAAATGAAAAATCAATGACTACAAAGCATTCATTTTTGACCAAAATGATCTTATTGGCCAATTTCTCTTTGCTCAAATTACTTTTGCAAAGATTGCTTTCAGACAAATCACCTGGAGCTTTGTTGACTAATTAAATTCTCTTGGAGGCATTTGAGGTGACCCATGTGGCATCATTTTAAAGCAGAGTCAGGGTAAAGTTAGCAGAATGTACTACCGCTCTTCCAGTCCAAATAGTAAAAGGATCTATGGAACACAGATTTTTTTTAAAAATTAAATGTTATTATAAAGATGATGTACAGAAAAATTGCAGTTTTGTAAGTCAGGTAAAGAGTACCTTTCTTTTTGGACAATAGAAGCAGGCAGTTTTATTTCTTCATGCTCTGTGTTTTGCTCAAATAGGATACTAAAAAGTGTGATGCGTGTCCTCAGAATAATCAACAGCAATGTTATCATATTCCTCAGAGGTGAGATGAGAGTGCTGGTCAGTAAACCTCCCCAGCCCTGAGTTATTAGAAAGAGCAGGTTTTCAAGAGTCAGGGCCTTTATTCCCAGGCCAGAGAGAGAAGGGAAGTGGGGGAGAGCAGACACCTGCTTTCCCTTAGGATTTCTCAGAAGCTAAAATAAGTGTGACTCGTGTGCTCATGTGCCCTGATTCTTCTCTCCAAGTGTCTCTTTCCTTGCAAGGCAATAAAATAACATCTTAAAGTAATAGCCTGGCTTTGTTATCCTTTTCTGCCTAAATTTCATTAACTTTAGCAATACAGTCCTCTCCAGAGGCAACCAGAAGTCATTACCAAGGAAAGAAAGACCCATCTGAGTCCCATTCATCCAAGCCACCCAGCTGAGCTTGGGGGAACATGCCCCCCCCCCCCAAGCACAGCCCATCCATCCAAGTCCCCTTAAGGGCTTCACCCTGTAGAGAGGCTGTGACAATCAGACAGGAAACTGTTAAAGCAACAAGATTTTTTTTAGGACCATAATCTTTTCCAAAATCCATGTCATTCTTTCTGGCATTTTAAGTGGGGCATTTGGAATATAATTAAGCATTTTCTAGATTGGAATCATCTTATGGAACATCATTTTAAACATTTATAGAGAGCCAATTTCTTGTTCTGGGCATTGTGCTAAGGGGATACAAACATGAATAAGGCAAAACCTCAGGGCAAACCAGGTGATAGAGGCTCACACCTGTAATCCCAGCTACTCAGAAGGTTGAGGTCCAAAGATTGTGGTTTGAGGCCAGCCCAGACAGGAGGGTCTTAACTCCAGCTAACCTTCAAAAAGCTGGAAGTAGAGGTGTGGCTCAAGTGGTAGATTGCCAGTCTTGAGTGAAAAAAAGCTAAGGGACAATATCTAGGGCCTGAGTTCTAGTCCTGGTACTTGGAAAGAAAGAAAAAAGAAAACATAAAACTGTCTGGCTTTCGGGCTCGGGTCGCCTCCCCTGGTGTAGAAATCAAGGCTCAGCTACGCTTCTCACCACTCCCTTTCTCACCCTCTCTCCTGGTCACCCAGCCGGCAGGTAAGGCCAAGATGGGGCGAGGGACCCAACACTGACCTCATGTGCACAAGGCTGAACAAGAACGCTTACCCACCTCCTTACCAGTAAAGAAAGCCAGGCGTACTCGGACCTTGGAGAAGCTGCAAGAGCTATCTGATTTATTAAGGCAGGGGTAAAGGGAAGTGATAGGAAGGGAGGGCGATCAGCTAGGATGCTGATAGGCTGGGAGCTTATCACATGACCCCTTCATGAACTAATATCACTAGAAAGCGCAGCGCCAGGGAGAGACTGGGGGGCGCCTGGGCTGGCAAGAAAGTTGGGGGCTGGGTGCAAAGCCAGTTCTTCTGGTTCCGGGCCCAGAGAACTGTGGCCTGCTTCCGCATTTCCCCAGGGTTGGGATGAAGGGCGGCGTCTCGGGTATGCTCTCCAATGCCCTTCACCCTGAAGTCCATAAAGCTGGACCCCAACATCTGGCAAAGAATTCTCAGTCTGATAAGAGAAACAGACACCTCATTACCTAGGCACAAAATGTCTTTGTAACTAGATGAATTGTGAAAAGGGTGTTTTGGGACTAGGGAAAGTAATGCAAATTTATCAAAAGGGAAATTCTTAGAGAGAAATCCATGTCTGAGATTAAGAAAATAATGATTTAGTCCAAAAGTAGTGACCAGCCCTGGCTGAGAAGAGGACCTGTAAAATCCCCAGTTGTTGAGGACATGCTTCAGGCAACTTCCACAGTAAGGCACTGACTGGCAGGTGTTCTGGGGAGTGGATGGTAAACCGAGTCTCACAAATACTCACGTCACACTGCGGAAACTGAATGTAACTCCAAGCCTATGAGACTTTTTGAGATGACAGAATATAAAATGCTGCTGAGCACCGGTGGCTCACACCTATAATCTTAGGTAATCAGGAGGCTGAGATATGAGGATCATGATTCAAAGCCACCCTGAGCCGGAGAGTCCATGAAAGTCTGAAGTAGTACTGTAACTTAAGTGGAAGAGCTCCAACTTTGAATGAAAAAGCTAAGGGACAGTGCCCAGGCCCTGAGTTCAAGCTCTAGTACCTGCACACATATACTCACATACACACATAATTACATATGTGTAATACACATATATGTAATGATATATGTATAATAAATACATAAATAATATATAACACAATGACATTTATATGTAGCATAAGATAGTTTTGAGCATAAAATATCTTAGGTCAGTATATTATAGATGATATTAAAAAGTTCACTTTGTAATCCAATCCTTACTCATATTTGTTCTAAACTATTTAGTTTCCTTAAATAAGCAAAATATACCCCTTAATGTACCTTAAGTAAGTGAAGAAAGGCATCGTTTCTTGACCAAACATTAACATCTTGCATTGTGGGTGTGTTTTGAGATTGAACACACCTAATATAGAATGATTTTGACTACATTTTACAGTAGCAAAAATAGCATAAAACTGTTTTCCTGAACCTAATGTTGGAATGCTTGTCTTTGCCATTAAAAAAAAAAAACAACTGGTTTATTTTTAAAAACATTTGTGTTTATTTCTAAATGATGGATTTAGAAAAGTGCTTCAGGCTCCTCTATCCCAGCTCTTCTCAGCAAGAACAAATCATAGGCACTTCGAACCCAGCAAACAAGACACACAACTGCAGGTAAAGGTCATTTTTTTAAGTGCCAGGGGTACGTCTTGAAGCATTACACAGGATGTGTTACTACACAATTGTAATTCTAGAGCTGATAAAAAATCACCTATAAGAGCTTATAGAAAAATGCTTTTCTTAAGTTTTTCTCTTTTTTTTTTGGCCAGTCCTGGGCCTTGGACTCAGGGCCTGAGCACTGTCCCTGGCTTCCTTTTGCTCAAGGCTAGCACTCTGCCACTTGAGCCACAGCGCCACTTCTGGCCGTTTTCTGTATATGTGGTGCTGGGGAATCGAACCCAGGGCCTCATATATAAGAGGTAAGCTCTCTTGCCACTAGGCCATATCCCCAGCCCCTTTCTTAAGTTTTTATTTAGCTTGTTGCATTGTTAAAGTGTATCTTTAGCCATTAATTCATTCTGGATATAAATTTGTAAATACGTAATCAAAAGTAAAAATATCTTAAAATAGCACAGCAGCTAAAAACCCACACCACGAATATGAAGGTTTTCTAATATCTCAGGCTAGTAGACTCTCTAAGAAGCAGCCCGTCAGAAATGGTTACCATAGAATGTATCTTCCCTGGGGCTAAGAGCTTCTACTTTAACCAGAAATATTAGGTAACTAATGTCAATATTTAAATTTCAAATTCAGAAAACGAAAACAGAAATTAAAACAGAAAATTGTTACCATTTAATCCACAATTTTATAATCACAGACCCTCTAGGCAATACTTGTGTTGTGCTCTTTGTCACAAATTGCATGGCCCCTAAATTGCTGTGCATGCTGATAATCTTGATCCATTCTTAAAATCGTGTTTTCAGCCTTTCCTTGCACTCATTTTTCTGATCATTTTTATACCTTTCTGTGACATAACAACACTACTTTCTGTGAAATAAATTTGGAGGAGGCCATGAACTTGGATTAAGTATTTGCACTAGACCCAATGGACCAAACAAATATAGAATTTAACAGTAATTACACTTCAGTATTGACAGAAGGCCTTATGGCCAATTCACCAATTAAGTTGCAACCAGACTGACTGGGTAACTGATAAAGCTGTAGTAAGTTGAGTTGTTTTCTACAACTCATTTCTAGTTTTCTCGAAATCCTGTCAGTTCCCATGGTTGCTTGCAGTTCTCAGCCCCAGCTCAGGGATCTGCCTGATTCTTAACTCATTTTTTGTTTAGCTTTTTCTCAAGTCTGCTACTAAATTTAACTAGTCCAAAAACCCTATCCCCAATGTTTTTGTGTGTTTGTTTTGTTTTGAGAAAGAGTAATTGGAAAGTTTATTAGGAAAGAAACAGATTACCCACAAGATTGAAAGTAGGTCATCTTCAGGGTGGAAATAATTGAGTTTTTTCCCCTTTTAACATTTCTATATTTTTACTTCTAACCTGTTCTGGTTTCAAATAACAGCTATCCAATATCATTATGAAGCAACAGTAAGATAAGTCACTGATTGGTGACGGAGGAACTCCTCCAAATCAGTGAAAACCATGACTTTGCAGGCATCTGCTCCTGGCATTCTCTTGGGGCCTCACTTGTTCCCCTAGGTGCAGATTCCCACCCTAAGATGAGGATTCAGAGTGAATAAATTATGAGTTTAAGGACACCAATAGGGAGATGAGGCTGTGTTGTCAAAACAATGGACAGGATCTCTGCCTGGTACCCAAATCTGCTGGGGAGTCCCTGGTACCCCTGTGTGTGCCTAGATTGCCCACCAAGGGCTAGTTTGGTGGAGCCATTTGTATGGTGATTTCTACAAGCCAGTGGCTAGGAGCCACTCCTTCATGTGCAGAATGTGGGTTCCAGCAGCAGGAGAGGGCCCTCAAGTAAAGTAATGCCATGGCCCTGGTGCCACTTGCTTAAGACGTCAAAGAAGGTGACATAGGCAGGAGGGTCACCGACACCCCATGGAATCTGGCATTCTACAGTGGCTGAGATTCAGCCTGTTGAGCTAGTGCCATTAGTAGAGTCTTTGACCAGGGGGAAATTTTCCTTTCCTCTTAACTCATTTGAGCTTTCCTGCTTCTCAGTGCCACTCATTTTTGTGATCAAATGCCCCCCCACAAAAAAAAGAGTACAAGTATGTTTTCATCTTGTACTTATAACCACATACATCATGGTGGGTGATCTAATAGGAGAGAAGAGATAAAATCTAAAGACAACTAGAAGAGAAGTAAGGCTAGCAAAGGTCAGGACAATGAGAGGGATTTGTTTTCCAGAACATCTGAGTAGAGAATCCTTGCGGAGAATGAAGTGGCAGGAGGGGGTGGGCAGAAGGGAACTCTGAAATAAACTTTTCCTTGTCCCTCACTAAGATCAACCACATCTCCACATTGGTAAGACAATGAACAAGAAGCTTCAGGCTCACAGTGGGTCAGTGGAAGAGATGGGAAACTCTCCTATGCCCACTCCAGCTTGCCCAACCCCTGGTAGTACCTAGCCTTTAGCCCCAGCCATTAGACAGCCATGCCTCATAGGCTGAGCTGATAATTACAACATTGGTCTTCAACTCAAGCAAGCCCTTGGCAGAGAGCCCTAGCCCTCTGCCCCTACCCATGCAAAGCTTCTCTCATTATCAACATCCCCTACCAGAACAATACATGTTACAACTGATGAACCAAACACTGATACACCATCAACACTCAGAGTCCATAGTTTACATTAGGGTTTACTGTTAGTGTTGTGCATTTTGTAGATCTGAACAAATGCATGAAGACACATAACCCCCCTCCAGCATAGTATCATACAGTATTTTCACCTTCCTAATAATCTTCTGAGTATAGAAAATACTTTTTATTCTAAAATATTGGAAAGTTGAAGAGCATCTTCACCTGGTCAGACTGACAATCCTCCCAGTAAAGGGGGCTTGGATCTCTGTTATCTTCCCTCCTTAAAAATAGCCTCTCTCACATCCAGCTGTCACACTGGGATAGAGACCACTAACTGGATACCCAGTTCATTTTTCCTCCTTCCTTCTCAACAAAGCCCTGGCTGGATCTTGGGCCTCATTTCCCTAATTCCCACATGACTAACATCTGCCTAAAAAGAGGAGATACAAATGGAACTCAAAGCAGGGTATAGTGGTACACACCTGTAATTTCAGCCCTCCAAGAGGATTGTAAATTGAGGACATCCTGGGCTACATAGTTTCTGTTCACCACTCCCCAAACCATTTTCTGGATTCTTCATTATGGCCCATCATTCTCTTTTCCATCCCTTCACCAGTACCAGTCTTCATTTCTGTAGTTCCATAATGTCTTAAAGTGGTTTTGTGTGCTTTCTCCAACTTTTTTTACAGTAAAAGTTTGACTATATTACTTCTTTTGTTATTTCATATAAGTATTGGAATAAATTTGCTTGAATCTATAAAAAAAATTCTGGGATTTTTATTGTAGTTATATTAAATCTGTAGATCCACTTTAGGGAGAATTGACATTTTGCTAGGTGAAGATTTCCAGCTGGGCACTGGTGGCTCATGCCTGTTAATCCTAGCTACTCAGGCAGCTGAAATCTGAGGATTGAGACTTGAAGCCAGCCCAGACAACAAAGTCTGTAAGACTCTTACCTCCATTTAACCACCAAAAGACCAGAAATGGAGTTGTGGGCTCCTCCTCCTCTTTCAATGATAAAGTTGATGGGGGGGGCGGTGGGGGTTGACCTGCAAGAATATAGAAGAGATGAACTCTATCAACTAATTTGACCTGCTGGGAATATGGCCTAGTGGCAAGAGTGTGTGCCTCAACTAATTTGACCTAACTGACATGAATCAAATGCAAAGCAAAAAAATTCAGGTATACTCTTGGGTGCCTGTGAACCCGTCTCAAAAATAAAATATATGTGATTCTATAAAAATCTCAAAAAGTTTGGGGGTATCAATTTTTTCTAGGAAATCATCCATTTCTTCGAAGTTCTCGAATTTGTTGGCATAAAGGTTTGCAAAATAGTCCCTTATTATTTTCTGAATTTCGGTTATTTCTGTGGTGATGCTACCTGTTTCATCTCTTATCTTGTTTATTTGAGTGTGCTGCCTTCGTTGTTTGGTTCAGCCACTCTGGCAAGAAGTATGGAGATTCCTCAGAAGGCTCAATGTAGAACGCCCCTATGACCCAGCAGCCCCACTTTTGGGTATCTATCCAAAAGCCCACAAACAAAATCACAGTAATGCCACCAGCACAACAATGTTCATCGCAGCACAATTTGTCATAGCAAGAATCTGGAACCAACCCAGATGCCCGTCAGTAGACGAATGGATCAGGAAAATGTGGTACATATACACAATGGAATTTTATGCCTCTATCAGAAAGAATGACATTGTTCCATTTGTACAGAAATGGAAGGACTTGGAAAAAGTTATACTAAGTGAAGTGAGCCAGACCCAAAGAAACATGGACTCTATGGCCTCCCTTATTGGGAATAATTAGTACAGGTTTAGGCAAGCCATAGCAGAGCATCACAAGGCCCAATAGCTATACCCTTATGAACACATAAGATGATGCTAAGTGAAATGAACTCCATGTTATGAAAACAATTGTTATATCACAGTTGTAACTACTTTCAACGTCCTATGTGTATGTGTAGTTTCTATTATTGAGGATGTTCTTGTATCACCTTCCTATGTTTGTACCTACACTATATCTGTAATCTTATCTGAGTATATTGGAAACCGTGTTTACTGGTATTGGAAGTAGGAAATTCAAAGGGAATACCAAATTTGAGAGACACAGGGTAAAAAAAAAAAGAGAAATAACTACAAAAGCAATACCTGCAAAACTGTTTGGTGTAAGTGAACTGAACACCTCGGGGGGGGGGGGCAGGGAGGGAAAGGGGGGGAGGGAGGGGGGCATGAGGGAATAGGTAACAAACAGTACAAGAAATGTTTCCAATGCCTAACGTATGAAACTGTAACCTCTCTGTACATCAGTTTGATAATAAAAATTTGAAAAAAAAAATCTCACAAAGTTTAACACATTAAAATCATACAGAATGTATAATTTAACTGCAAACAGTTAAATTAGATACCAAGAAGACATTTATAAAAGCTCTACATTTGAAAAAAAAAAGCTAAAAATCATATATAACCTATGAGTCATATTAGTATGTATTTTAAGTCAGATGATATGGAAAATAAAACACATTTGTGAGACACAACTAAAGTATCACTTAGAGGACATTTTACCATTAAAAATGCTGATATGAAAAAAGTAAATTCTTACTATGGAATGAAGGCTGGCTCCAAACTTCTGTTCCCCTGCCTTAGTCTCCCATGTGCTGAGATTATAGGCACGTAACACCATACCTAGATAAGGAAGATTTAATATAATGACTTGAGATTAAGAAACTAGACCAAAAAAATGAACAAACTAATCCTAAAATAGGCCATAAGAAAGAAATGATTAACAATCATAAATCAGATTAATAGTATAGTAATCTCAGAATGGAAAGTAGAAAAGTTAGCAATGAACATTTTAGATTTTGAAGTTTTTTTCTGAAAAATAAATGAAATTAGTAAATACTAGCAATACTGATCTTTTCAAAAGAGAAAACTCAAAATGCCAGGAATAAAAGAAAGGGCCTACTATAAGAGCTACAAACATTAAATGTATAATAAATTAATATTAAAAACAATTTTATGCTAAAAAGTCACCCAGAATTAAAAGTAATACATTTATGAAAGAAACTGAGTTGGTCACTAAAAGTCTTTCACAAAGACAAAGAAGGGTTCACTAGTGAATGAACACTTTAACAAGATTTTTTTTTAAATAAAAGAATTTTCCAAATTGCTTTGTGAAAGCATCATAGCAATGATACCCAAACTGACAAATATATTGAAAGAAATGGAAATTAAAGACACATTTAATTTATGAACATAGACTGGAAAATCCTTAGCAAAATTTAAAATAAATCCATCTGTATATGAAAATGACAATCTTTCATGTGTCATGGATTTTAACCTAAAAATCATTGGACTGACTAAAACAAGTCAATATACTTCATCAAATTAGCAGAACAAAGGAGTCATTTCATTCATGCAGAAAAGTATTTTACACAATTCAACATATATTTATTTTTACAAATCTTAGCAAACAGGGAAACACTAAAACGTTCTCATTCTAAAAAGCATCTACAGCAATAGTGTTTATACAATATTATTAATATAGTTAGTGCTCTGCTAAATGATACATTTAAATATTATTGCAATAGTCAAATTTAACATTATCATTCTGTGAATATGAAGGCTCTGGGTTAGTTCCATAACAATGAGAATATTATTATTTCCTTTTTTTCTAGAGGAAAGATATACAATTGATTGTCCATTAGCTATGGGAACTGTGATAGTTTTCCATCGACCCTAACCACAGAACACGTTAATACCAAAAGGCACCTTAGGGGATCTTCTAGGACCCAGACACTAGGAAGTAGCTATCTGATGGCCGCTGATTGCAAACAGGTCCATCACCCCAGCCAACACAGTAGCTTCCTTCTTTGCTTGTCCATTCAGAGGCATGAGGATGCCACAGCGTTCAGGGAGCAGAATTCACTTCCAGTTCAATGGAACCATTGTGTCTGCCAATTGAAACATTCCTCTCTTTAGGACAAAGGCCTCTAGGTCGGCACAAAGTAAGGTCATGGGAACAGGAAACAAAAATTTTGTTAATGAGTCACTAAGAGTAATCGTGGGTGGTGTCACTACCATGTTCATCATATGATTCTTCAATCCATTGACTCTAATTACAGAGAAAAAATGCCACCTATTCAATTCACAGTATCACAGTCTCCTGGGGAAGTTTGGTAGGCTTGATGGGAGTTATGACATCATGAATAAGTCTTCCACCCCACTGTCCTGCCAGCAGCTGCAGGATGTCATAGCAAAACCAGTGAATTCTACCACCATGAACATTATGTCTATCCTTTGCTGGAAGGTGAGTCCCTTGACTAGAAACAATGCTATTTGAATACCATGATGGCAGATCAAACATTCTATCAGTCCATGGATGGTAATTTATCACAATCATTGCATGCAAGGAAGGTGTATATATAGGAAATATGAATCCAGTAAGAACAAATACTGCTCTATGACAGACACGATCCAAAGAAATATATCCACCATCATTAGCTGCAATCACTCTGGAGAATAGTACCCTACCAGCCACCCACTACTCATCTCTTCGGTCAGCTGACTGGGCAATCACCAATGGCCATAGCTGGGTCAGCATGGCGAGTCAGTCATGCTTTTGAAGCCATGCATAATCCCCACCCAGTGGTTCATGGCCATTTTGCCTACGACTCCATTGTGCAAGAACAGGAGTGGTATGGGAAAAAGGATTGCTACCCACAAAAAGGAGCCACTTTTTCACTTAATAACTAACATCCTCCTCCACTCAGGTTATCTTTTGGTATTGTGTCCACTCAGCAAGGTCTACTACCTACCACATCCCCAATTTCCTTGTGACCAATTTTCCAGTCATGCCTCTTCTAAGTCCCTGACCAGCTAGCCAAACAATTCACTCAAGAGCTCATACATCTATAAAGTCACTCAACTGGCCACTTCTTGCAATCCAACCAGCAGAGACACTGCTCAATGTTCTGCCCACCTAGAGAATTTCCCTTCACCAGCGTCCTTTCAAGGTCATCCTAGTACAGTCAAAGTGCTATAACTATCTACTCTTTCATGGTGCCTGAATATCCCACAGAAGGTTCTGTAAAGCAGGCCCCAGTTTCTTCTTCTGTCAGCTGATCACAGGAAAATTACTATAAAGCCACAGGTACGGAATGAGAAGAATAAGAGTGCGACAGGACTTGAGACCATAGACATTTGGGCTATTTCTGATAACTTACTTGTTCCTCTCTTTACTACTGGAAGCGCGTATATTCTCATCTGAATATATAGTTAATTTTCAACATATTGTCTAGTGAGCGTGTCTCTGTTTCTTTCATGGTTCTGAGCACCACATTTATTGATAGCATGTCTGAACCTCTCTCTACAACACCACAGTAATCAAGGGGATCTTTCTAAAACACGGTGCATCACTTTTCTAGCTAAACTTTCCAATGTATTCTTAGAATATTTGAAATTAAATCTAAACTCTTTACTATGGTTAATAAAACTACACACAACTTCCTTTCTGACTCTATATCAGTTTTGTTTTAGGCTAGATAAAGTGGGAAATACCACACACACACACACACACACACACACACACACACACACACACACACAACTCCTTCAGTTCTTACACAAAAGTTTTAGAAGTTTGGCTGAAAGAGAAAACAAAGCTGAGGACTTATTAAGATTAACAAACTCTCCCAAGAGCACCTACCTAGTAAGGCTTGCAGCTGCTTCACACCCAGTTTTCAACAATAACTAGCACTTACTACATATCTTGTGCTAGACAATGAACTAATGTCTTTATATAAAGGTGTCCACTTAATAGGATATATGACACATGATGAAATTATTATTCTCAAATGGAGAAAGAAACTGGGACTCACAGAAGTAACTGGATTAGGTCAAATAAGTAGGAATGGCAAGGCTAGAGTTTAAATAAACCCAGGATAGTCCCACTTCATGCTGCTAAACCTAAGCAATTCTTCCTTCACATCCTCCTGCTCCTCCTCTTCTTATGCCAATGCTGGAGCTCAAGATCAAAGCCTGGGAACTGTCCCTGGGCTTATTTTGAAGAGCTTAGGTATTTTGGTGTATTTTTTGTCCAGTCCTGGGCTTGGACTCAGGGCCTGAGCACTGTCCCTGGCTTCTTTTTGCTCAAGGCTAGCAGTCTGCCACTTGAGCAACAGTGCCACTTCTGTCCATTTTCTGTATATGTGGTGCTGGGGAATTGAACCCAGGGCCTCATGAATACGAGGCAGGCACTCTAGCCACTAGGCTATATCCCCAGGACCTAGGGTTTGGTTTTTTTTTTTTAACACATTTTTAGCAAGTTTACTTAGGCTCATCTACCCACCCCTGGCAAAAAGAAAAAAATTCATATTATTCTGTATGAGTTAGTACTTTGCTGAGATAAATTGTTTCAATAGCATCTGTTTCATCCAATAAAATTCCTACTCTAATTGCTACATAAAAGATCAGCCATTGTATCATTCTTAACATCTGTACAAACACAATTTCTAGATATGGAAGGGGGTTGGCCATTTTTATGTTTCATATATCATGTTACTACAGCTTGTTTTATGCTGTATTTTGGAGTCCAACTGGAAGATTAAACTTTGCCGCGCTGTCTGAAGTAGTTGCACGTACAACCAGTTTATGATTATAACCCGTTGTCATTCCTATCTCTTATATTTTTAGAGTATTAACTCATTCCATGTTTGAAACCAAAAGACAATCACTGTGCTGTTTATCTATGAAAGGTGATTGTGCACAGTTTAACATCTGGTAAGCAAATGAAAACCATGACTATTTCTGTTAACATAGGAGGAATCCCCATCAGGGAAGTGACTTCAATTGAAGGGAAATTTTGGATAGGAGGAAGAAGGAAGAAAAGAAAAAGAGCAAATAAAACTTGCCAAGGGACCACTGTGTTGGGAGCCTTTTCTCTAGACTCGGTGCATTGAAAAACTCCATTATGGAGGTATCATTCACATTCACACTTGAGCAAAACAGTATCTAAGACTATTATTCCACAATTAATATGGTGAAGATGGGAATGGGCCCCAGCTGTCCCCTGCCATGAAATTGTGCAGCTTTCAGAATGAAGCTAATTGGACAGCATATCTACTCTGTAGCATAGTGGAGAGGGAAAGAAATGAGTCCCAGATTTGACAGTGAAGACTGCCAACTTCAGAAAAGAACCACAGAAGGAGGGTGGGAAGAGAGGAGAGCTGAGGTGCAACAGTGATCACCAGCACAATGGAGGAAAGATAATTTCAAAGGAAGGGTAGTTGAGAATGGTCAGCATTAGGAAGTTCAATCAATAAAAGCACAGGCTCTCCACCTACTAATGCAATCACCATTAACCTGAAAAAGCATACAAATCATCATTAATGCCTTCTCCCAAGTAGCAGGGCTCAAATGAATTCCCTTTCCAGTCCTCCCTTTCAATCCTTCCTGCCCTCAGTCTACCTCAAACTTTTACTCCCCAGTTGAGAAACTTGTAGCCTGGTCTTATGGTTTCTAATTGGTGCCCTGGATTCACCCATCTTCCTCTCTTCAAAATAGTTTCATGTGAGTCTTCTGTGCAGAGTTCTAAAGGGCGTTCCCCGCCCCCAGCCACAAATCCAGTATTTTTCCAGTCTTTCCACTCTCTAGACATCTTTTTACTTTGAAGCCGCTGTCCCATATGGCACTAACTAACCCTACGAGCTTTATCTGCTTGACCTGATCAGTGGCTGTGAGCTACTTGCTGTCTGACATTCTTTATTCTATATATACCTCAATTTATCATCTGCAAACATGGAGTAATTTTTTAATGAATAAATAGTGCTTATCCCCTATAATTAGGGAATAAAACATGCAAAACCTTGAAATAGTGCCTGCCTGCACTATTGAATAATCACTCAATGAATTTTAGCTATAATTGTATTAACTTTATGATTTTGTAATTACATTTTCAGCTAAATGTCATACAAAAAAAACCACCACCAACAAACAGAACTGTACCATGAACAGTGGTATTGGTACCAGGTAACATTTAGCCTCCACATTATGCTTTTGGCCAGCTTGCCATGATCCCAGCAAACTGCCCAAGTTCTGCCTCTAAAAGGCTCTCCAGGTATTTGTTCTGACTATCTACTCTGAAGAGCCTGTCATACTCAAATTATTGATACCTAGTCACTCGAAATCCAATTACTACCCTTTCAGAAGCATTGTCCCTAAACTCTTTCTGAGACCAATAGCCTACCAATTTGGATTTTTTTACTTTTTGTATAATGCTCATTAATTTATTGCTTGTAATTGTTTTTTGCCAATCCTGGGGCTTGAATTCAGGGACCTGGGCACGGTACCTGAGCTTATTTTGCAGAAGGCTAGCATGCTACCAGTTGAGACACAGCACCACTTCTGGCTTTTTCTGTTTATGTGGTACTGAGGAATTGAACCCAGGGCTTCATGCATGCTATGCAAGCACTCTACCAATAAGCCACATTCCAGCCCTGATTGCTTGGGTAAATTTTTAAACTATTATATTTTCCTATCACCTTTAATCTACAAATAACTTTCAAATCTATCAACTCCTTAGGTTTTATTTCCCTGAGTATGAGTGCCTGCTCTAGGTGGCAGGAACTGCGATTTTGCTTGTCTATGTAACTCTGCCCTGCCCAGGGCACTGCCAGGGAGCAGATTCCTAAACACAGGCGCATGAAGGGCATGGATTGTCCTATGCACGCAGCTTCACCATGACTGAAGAAAGAAACAAACTACTTTTCAAGTAAGAAAAAAAAAGCCGATTAAGGTTTTTAAGGATCTCACATTTCCTCCAAGAAATAACTTTCCAACTTTCCAGGAAATCCATTTTTATTTTAAATTCCTGATGCTGCAAACGGTCATCTCTGTCTTCCAGTACACTTGATACATCTTAATGGCTAGCAAAGTTGGGGAAGGGGATTGTTGCCATAGTGACCAAGAGAAATGTCTGTAGACAAACAATTTCTGTCACTGAGACAGAAGAGTTTTTCCTGTTCATCCATCTGTAGCTTGATTTT